>NC_080162.1:105947837-106247837 GCF_950295315.1 Erinaceus europaeus | reverse complement strand
TCTCCTCACAGGCAACTGCTCACAAGTCAGCAGGAATAGGCTCCCTGTGGAGAGAACAACAGTCTGTGAACAAAAGTCACTCTTTCTACTATTCTGGACCCACTAGAACATAAACAACAACTCCATGGACCCCAGGAACTCACAACAAATAAAAGACCTCCTCAGCATGAAAAAAACCAGGCTGGGGACTACATTAATATATACAAGATAATGGTGCTGTGTGGGGACCCCGTTGAATGAAAGCATTCTCTGGGATTTCAGTGAGGCATTGACTTTATGAATGGAGGAGACTTGCTGTTTTCTTTTCAGTCACCTCCTGTCAATTAATGAGAAGCAGGTGAAACTGTCTCAAAGGAGAGTGACAAATTCTTTTGCCTCTTAGAACACTGCAGGGTTTCACCAAATCCTTGGTTCATGTGCCCTGTCTTAGTGAAGTCCCCAAGAGGGGAGAAGTTTGGAAGCTTAGAAACCTGTGGCCATCAGTCCAAGTCAAAATCTTGGGAGCACCAATCTGGGACCTGAACCTGTGACTTTCTTCCTCTAGGAATACTTTAGTGGCACATAAATTGGGCTAATTTTTTTTCTTTCTTTTTCTCTTTCTTTCTATCCTTTTCTTTCTTTTTTTTTTTTTTAACTTTTCTTTTGGGCAGAGTTCAGACTTCATGCATACACTATTTTGCCAGGCCACATTTTCTTTCAGAGAGATGACAGACAGAGCAACAGATATCATAGCTTTGATCTCTCTGCCACCTCAAGATTCACTCTGTGCTGAAGGCATCAATTGACCAATCCACCATTGATGAAGGCTCAAAGACAAGGACTGATAGGAAGGTGTTGGCCCCTGCTCTGGGCTGTGCTCTCCCTCCCCTATTAAATCCTGGAGGACATGAGTCCTGCTTCTTCACAGCCATTTCTTTAAAAAGCCCTGGTTTGACCTGTCTTTTCCGCTGTCTCACTCCTGCTGTTTGGGACTATATTACTAAGAAAGGATTTGTAACTGAGCCCTGTCTGAAGCCATGCCCTTGGGATCTGAAACAGTCTGATGTATGCTTTTATCTTGCTCTTGTCTGTGCCCACATGCTTGGAGTAGACAGAAAGCATTTGTTGAATAACTTTGAAGTGCCAGCAACCCACTTCCTTTCATCTGCATGCTCTTAAGTAGTGGGCAAAAGCAAGTCAAGAAGCAACAATAAACATGAAACAAATGCATGATCATATCCCATTTCTTCATATGTGGACTGACTTGACAATTGTAGGAAAAGACAAAGAGCCCAGTTTGGAGAGACTCATCCATTGTCATCAGAGAGACACAGTCATAATTGAAGAGGTAGGTTAAATGGAAAAATATCTTCCATTCATGTCATAATTTTGTGTTTTTATTTTTATAATATTTATTTGTTGGCTAAAGACAGAGAAATTGAGAGGGAAGGGGGAGATAGAGCAGGAGAGAGACAGAGAAACATCTGCAGCCCTGCTTCACCACTCATGAAGCTTCCTTCCTGCAGGTGGGGACTGGGGGCTTGAACCTGGGCTTTTATGCATTGTATTGTGTGCTAAAACTGATGTGCTACCATCTATCCCTTTTGTTTGTTTCTTTTTAAGCATAAAATAATAATTACATTTTCACCATTTTGTTGGGGGTTAATGGTTTACAGTACACTTGTTGACATGTGGGTCAAATTTATCATCTCTCCATCATAGGTGCCTGAAAAACACTTTTATTCCAACTTGGGTCCTTTTCCACCATCATGTACCAGGACCCAATACCCTTTCCCTCACCTCAGCCCTGTCCTTGCCCTCCTACCTCAGAGTCCTTTGCTCTGGTGCAATATATCACACCCAGTATAAATTTTACACTGTGTTTTCCTTTTCTGTCCATGTCTCTTAAGTTGTCTGTGAGATTATCTTATATTCATTCTATATTTTTTTTATATTTATTTTTCCTTTTGTTGCCCTTGTTATTTTTCATTGTTGTTGTAGTTGTTGTTATTGATGTCATTGTTGTTCGATAGGACAGAGAGAAATGGAGAGAGTAGGGGAAGACAGAGAGGGGGAGAGAAAGATAGACACCTGCAGACCTGCTTCACCACCTGTGAAGTGACTCCCCTTCCGGTGGGGAGCCGGGGCCTTGAACCAGGATCCTTCCGCCAGACCTTGTGCTTTGTGCCGCGAGCGCTTAACCCGCTGCGCTACTGCCCGACTCCCCATTCTATCTATTTTTTTTTTTTAGTGGTAAAAGACAGGTATGGGAATAAATATATAGACTAAAGTAAATGACCTTGCAAAATGGAAACAGTAACTGAGCAACCTCTTAGATTGTGAAGACTATAGTGATTATTAGAGACAAGGGTGTAGGCTTGTGGTGGTGGGTACGGTGACTTATACACTTGCAGAGGTGTGAACTTGTCCCTTGAGATCTGATATAATGCTGTAACCTTCTGTTTGTCACTAGTGATAAAATTCCAAAAAGGAGAAATGATCTTCTGTGCTGTGTTAGTAGTCTTTAAAGCTGTTGCTTCCATTCACCCCACCCCCACCCCTGCCCCATGCTGTCCTCTGGCTTCTTCCCTCTCCTGCCCCAATGTCCTCTGGGATGACTCAGGAGCCCGGTTCTGCCTCATGCTGCTTGCCAAGGACAAGAAGATATGCGATTGCCTTTTGTCACTGTGATGGGATTCAGACTTACTTCCACGGGGACAATGTGCTCATTATTCCAAACTCTGCTCTTTAGAGTGATGAATCAACCAGCCATTTGACAAACGTGCATATCTCATTATTGTGAAGAGGCATTAAAACCAGCCAAGAAATTTATGGCTAGTGACTAATCAGCAAATGGCAAAATTCCACCATCACACAGCACTGTTATGTATCACATGACATCAACTATATGGAATGTCAGAGGGGTGAGGGTGAGACACACACTGGGATAGATTTTCTGTCTTGTAGTGAAGGGTGTCAGTCATCTTTTGCATAAAGGATGTGCAGACCCAGACTTGAAAGGCTTGGCTTGTTTTGTTCTACTTGTCACTCAAGATACTCAGTAAGGCAGAAGTCATAAGAGAATTATCTGGGAGTTCTGAGTTTCACTAAAAGCCACACATTTGGGATAAGTCCCAAGGGGCTCTGGTGACTTCAGTGACAAGCAGGTCACACCAGGAATACAAATGAGGTTCTACTGGGATGACCCCCACTGATAAATAAGACTGCCTCACTCACAGAGGACTGTGGCTGACATTGAGGGAATAATGAGCATGATGTCTATGATCACATCTAGGCACAAAGACACATAGCTTCAAAGAACCATAGAAAAAGTGGGCAGCTCACTGAGTACTCACTCCGCCTCTACTCTTAGTCAACTGGTGTCTGGACTGGTGTGGACAACAGAAGGTACTTGTGTAAAGTAGAGAGCAGAAGGAAGGTAGATGCCAGATTGTTTCTTAGATTCTGTTTCTACTCACTCTGTGACTTCTGGTGGTGACTATATTTTCTTTTATTATTATTACTTATTTTAAAAAGGAGACATTAACAAAACCATAGGATAAGAGGGGTACAACTCCACTCAGTTCCCACCACCAGAACTCCATATCCCATCCCCTCCCCTGATAGCTTTCCCATTCTTTATCCCTCTAGTGATATGAACCCAAGGTCATTGTGGGATGCAGAAGGTAGAAGGTCTGGCTTCTGTAATTGCTTCCCCGCTGAACATGGGCGTTGACTCGTCAATCCATGCTCCCAGTCTGCCTCTTTTCCTTCCCTAGTAGGTTGGGGCTCTGGGGAAGCAGAGCTCCAGGATACATTGGTGGTGTCATCTGTCCAGGGAAGTCTGGACGGCATCCTGCTGACATCTGGAACCTGGTGGCTGAAAAGAGTGTTAACATACAAAGCCAAACAAATTGTTGACCAATCATGGACCTAATGGCTGGAATAGTGTAGATGAAGTGTTAGGGGGTACTCATTGCAGACTATTGTGTACTTTTGCTTTCAGGTATATATTTTGCCCGAGTTTCTGGATATGTGTGAACATATGCTCTATCTTACAGGACCTGGTCTATATCTAGGTTTTGGGACTTTGTTAGGAAGTAAACTACCTGGAATGGAACTAGAGAATCCTATGAAAGGAAAAGACTCACCTGAGTAATGAAGCTGAAGGGTTGTCATTCCGCATCTGATGTCTCTGGACACAGTTTGAAGTGAAGTATGCTGAGGTGGTACTCATTGCATTGATTAGGTTGGGATTGGCGGATGCAATATTATTTGATATGAATTGAGAGAAGCATGCAGCAAAGTGCTTCCCACCCCAGAGGTTTCAGGACTGGGGGAAAGATAGGCTTTATAGTGGAAATGAGAGGTTCCTGCTGTCTTAGAGTTCAAGAAGATAATAGATAGTTACTGTTATAATCACATTATTTGGTAATTGGGTTAACTTTGAAAAATCCCTTTGTTAGGATTTGCTGTATAATACCCCAAATCACCATAATTTATGTCCTTTGACATTATCTGTATATAGCTGTGCCACCAGTTGCTTCTGTTCTCCCTGGTCTAGGCTTTTGAGGGAGTCAACATATCAAAGACACAGCCTATGTATTAAAAAGACTCAAGTCTATGTGGTGAAATGTTTAACACATTCAATTAATTTTTCCCCTCTCCTATTAATTAGTGATTTATATGACTACAAATTAATAGGAGTGTACATAAACACCATTCCCACCACCAAAAGATAATGTCCCATTCCACCCACCCATATCACCCCCACCCCCTGCCGCCCCGGGAAGCCGAATATCCACCCTCACCCTCACCCCAGACTTTTTACTTTGGTGCCCTACTCCAGATTTAGTCAAATGCTGCTTTTAGTTTCCCTTTCTGTTTTTCTTTCTCAAATTCTGTTGATGAGTGGGAACATCCCATACTCATCTTTATCTTCCTGACATAGCTCACTTAATTCCTTCTAGCTCTGTCCAAGATGGGTCAGAGAAGTTGTGTTCATTGTTCTTAATAACTGCATAGTATTCCATTGTGTATATATACCACAGCTTTATCAGCCACTCATCTGTTGTTAGGCACCTGGGTTGCTTCTAGGTTTTAGCTATTATGAATTGTTCTGTTATGAACATAGGTGTACAAATATCATTTTGGTCGGGTGTTATGGAGTCCTTGGGGTATTTCCCTAGGAGAGGAATTACTGGGTCATATGGAAGGTCCATGTCTAGCCTTGTGAGAGTTCTCCAGACTGCTCTCCAGAGAGGCTGGACCAATTCCCACTGGCAGTGCAGAAGGGTTCCTCTGTCCCCACATCCTCTCCAGCATTTGTTGCTGCTGTCCTTTTTGATGTATGTCAATCTCACAGGAGTGAGGTGGTATCTCAGTGTTGTCTTTATGCATTTCTCTGACAATCAGCAACCTGGGGCATTTTTTCATGTGTTTGTTAGCCTTTTGGATCTCCTCTGAAGTGAATGTCCTGTTCATATCCTTTGCCCATTTTTGGATGGGGTCATTTGCTTTTTTGTTGCTAAGTTTGCTGAGCTCTTTGTATAGTTTGGTGATTAGTCTCTTGTCTGATGTATGGCATGTGAAGATCTCCCATTCTGTGAGGGGTCTATTTGTGTGATAGTTTCTTTGGATGTGCAGAAGCTTTTCAATTTGATGTAATCCCACTGATTTGTTTCTGCTTTAGTCTTCCTTGCAATTGGTTTTGTATCATCAGTGATGTCCTTGAGGTTTAGGTGGGAAAGTGCTCCACCAATATTTTCCTCTAAATATTTGATAGTTTCTGGTCTAACATCCAGGTCTTTGATCCATTTGGAGTTGATTTTTGTTTCTGGTGAGATAAGGGGGTTCAGTTTCATTCTTCTGCATGTTTTGACCCAGTTTTCACAGCACCATTTATTGAAGAGAGCCTCCTTCCTCCATTTAGTACTTTGGGCTCCCTTATTAAAGATTAGATGTCCATAGGTGTGGGGGTTTAGTTCTGGGCTTTCAATTCTGTTCCACTGCTCTGTGTGCCATTTTTGTTCTAGTACCAGGCTGTTTTGATGATGATGGCCTTATAATATAGTTTGAGATCTGGGAGTCTGATGCCTCCATTTCTGTTTCTTTTCCTCAATATGGTTTTGGCAATTCTGGGTGTTTTCAGGTTCCAGATAAATGAGTAGTAGTTTATGTTCTATTTTCTTAAAGAAGCTTGGTGGAACTTTGATGGGTATTGCATTAAGTTTGTATATGGCTCTGGGGAGAATATTCATTTTGATGATATTAATTCTTCCAATCCATGGGCATGGAATATCTTTCCATTTCTTGGTATCAATTTCTATTTCCCTGAATAGTGACTCATAGTTTTTAGTCTACAAGTCTTTTACTTCTTTGGTCAGGTTTATAGCTACATTTTTTATTGATTTTGCTGCAACAGTGATTGGGAGTGATTTCTGGATATTTTCTTCTTCAGATTTAGTGTTTATATAAAGAAATGCCACTAATTTTTTTACATTGATTTTGTAGGCTAACACCTTGCTATATTGCCTAGTAACTTCCAGTAGTTTTCTACTGGATTCTTTAGTTTTTTCTATGTATACTATCATATCATCTGCTAATAGTGAGAGCTTGACTTCTTCCCTTCCAGTCTGTATTCCTTTGATTTCTTTCTCTTGCTTGATGGCTATGGTAAGAACTTCCAATACTATGTTGAAGAGTAATGGTGACAGTGGACAGCCCTGTCTAGTCCCCAATCTGAGGGGGAATGCTTTCATATTCTGTCCATTGAGTATGATGTTGGCTGTAAGTTTGCTATATATGGACTCCACTATCTTGAGGAATTTCCCACCTACCCCCATTTTTTGTAGTATTTTGAGCATGAATGGGTGTAGATTTTGTCAAAGGCTTTCTCTGCATCTATTGAGATAATCATGTGGTTTTCGGTTTTGCTTTTATTGATGTGGTGAATGACATTGATTGATTTACGTATGTTGAACCAGCCTTACATTAATGGGATAAATTTCACTTTTTCGTGATGAACAATCTTTTTGATATACTGCTTTATCTGGTTGGCCAGGATCTTGTTTAATATATTGGCATCTATGTTCATCAGAGATACTGATCTGTAGTTTTCCATTTTTGTTGTGTCCCTGTCTGCTTTTGGTATTAGGGGGATGTTGGCTTCATAGAAGGTGGAAGGGATTGTTTCCTTTTCTTCTATCTTGTGGAAAAACTTTAGAAGTATAGGCATTAACTGTTTCCTGAAGGTTTTGTAGAATTCGTTTGTGAAGCTATCTAGTCCAGGTCTTTTGTTGTTGGGGAGATTCTTAATAACTGTTTCTATTTATTTGTCTGTTATTGTTACATTTAGTTTTTGTAGTTCTTCTTGGTTCAGTTTTGTAAGAGTATATACAGGAATTCTTTCATTTCTTCCAGATTCTCTAGCTTGGTGGCATATAGTTCTTCGTAGAAGTTTTGCATGATTTTCTGGATTTCTGTGGTATCAGTTGTGATGTCTCCTCTGTCGTTTACTATTCTATTAATTTGAGTCTTCTCCCTTTTTTTTATTTAGTTTGGCTAGGGGTTTGTCAATCTTGTTTAATTTTTCAAAGAAACAACATTTGGCTTCACTGATCTTTTTTATGTTTCTCTCATTTTCGATGTTTTTTCTGCTCTAATTTTAGTGATTTCTGTCCTTCTGGTTGCTTTAGTGTTCCTTTGTTCCTCTTCCTCTAAGTCCTTAAGGTGTGCAGTAAGGTCCTTTATTTGAGCTTTTTCTTGTTCTTTAATATGTGAATGTATGGCTATGAGTTTCCCTCTTAGTACTGCTGTAGCTGTGCCCCAAATATTTTGATAGCTTATGCCTTCATTTTCATTTGTTTCCACAAACATTTGAATTTCTTGCTCGAGTGCTTCTTTGACCCAGTGGTTCTTAAACAGTATGTTGTTGAGTTTCCAGATTTTGTGTCTTTTAGTAATTTTCTATTTGTTGTTAAATGTTATCTTTACTCCACTGTGGTCTGAGAAGATACTTGGGATGATTTCAATGCTCTTGAATTTGTTGATGCTGTCTTTGTGGCCTAACATGTGGTCTGTCCTTGAGTATGTGTTATGTGGATTTGAAAAGAATGTGTATTCCAGGTTTTTTGGGTGATGTCCAGGAGGTCTAATCTGTCCATCTCTTCATTTAATGCTCTTGTTTCTTTGTTGATTCTCTGTTTTGTTGATCTGTCTAAGTGTGAGAGAGGGGTATTAAAGTCTCCCACTATTACTGTATTACTATTGATGTATTATTGTAGTTCTTTCAGTAGGTGTTTGATGTATTTAGACGGTCCCTCATTGGGTGCATAGAAGTTAATAATTGTTAAGTCTTCTTGGTTGATTGATCCTCTAATCATTATGTAATGGACTTGCCTATCTTTTATTACTTTATTTAATTTAAAGTCTATTGTGTCAGAGATGAGAATGGCTGTTCTTTCTCTTTTTTTGTGGTCCATTAGCATGTATGATAGTTTTCCCTCCTTTCACTTTAAGTCTGTGTTTATCTTGTTGGGTCAGGTGGGATTCTTACAAGCAGCATATGGTTGGGTTATGTTTTCTGATCCATTCTCCCACTTTGTGCCCTTAATGGGTGAATTTAATCCAGTGAAATTTATTGATATTATGGATTTAATGTGTTGTAGTGCCATTATTCAACAATTCTTTATTTTCTCTGATATATGGCAAGTATTACGGTGATGTTCTTGTTTATAAGAGGTCTTTTAGAACCTCTTTCAGGGCAGGTTTGGTGATGGTTGCCTCCTTTAACTGTTGTCTGTCTGAGAAGTTTTTTTATCCCTCCATCTAGTTTGAATGAAAGTCTAGCAGGATATTATCCTTAATTGAAACCCTTTTCCATTCAGGGCTCGATAGATATCTTGCCATTCTCTTCTGGTGTTTAGAGTTTGAGTGGAGAAGTTTTCTAATAGTCTTATGGGTTTGCTCCTGTATGTCACTTTTTGTTTTTCTCTTACAGCCTTTAGGATCCTTTCTTTATCCTTGCTTGTTTTCATTGTAACAATGATGCGTCTTGGTGTCTTCAGGTCTGGGTTGATTCTATTTGTGGGCCTCTTGAATCTTAATGTCCTTTCTGTTGTTTGGGTCTGGGAAGTTTTCTTCCATTATTTCCTCTAGAATGTTTACTTCCCCTTCCTCTCTTTCTTCCTCTGGTAGGCCAATTATACGAATGTTACTTCTTTTGAGACCATCCCATATGTCTCTGTTATTGTCTTTGGTGTCTCTCAATCTCTTTTTGAGCTCTTTTATCTCTTTCTCTGTTTTCTCTAGCTCATCCTCTGTCTGGTTAATTCTGTTTTCTGCTTCTGCTAATCTGCTTTCCCTTCCCTCAGCTTCTTTCTTCAGTTCAGTTATAGTATTATCTTGTTCTACTAGTTGACCTTTTAGCTCTGCTATTTCAGCTTTCATTTCTCTAATTCCCTTGAGGTAGCTTGTATTTTCTTTGAGGTTCTTCTCTATTGTTTCCCTAATTCTGATAGCCCTTTCCTCCATAGTTGTCTTCATTTCTGTGATTATTAGGTTTACTATTGCTTGCATACTTTTCTTATCTATGGTTACTTCTGACTGATTTGGAGTTTCTTCGGGGCTGCTGTCCTGATTCATTGTATTAGAAGTTTTATTTGCTCTTGATTTAACCATTTTTTATTGATGTGGTTTTTATTTTTCTGTTCTGTTGTTCTTCAGTTGTTGTTTTTTGAGTACAAGCCACACTATACTAAAGACCTTTATGACAAGTGCAGTCACCAACCTCATAAATTACAACAATAGTAGTCAGCTATTGACTACAAGGATTGATGCAGTTCAACCAATACCATTTAGCCAAACAACACCTCCAGTCCAAGAAAAAATAGCAACAGAACAAAAGAAAAAGAAAGAGACTGGAAAAAAGGGAAAACAAGAATAGACAATTATGCAAATCTACTGTACACTATGAATTCTAGAAATAGAAAGGGGAGAAAGGGAAGTAGAGAAGACTCACACACATGGAGTCCACTCCAAGTCAGATTTCTTCCCAAAATAATTCACAAGCAAGTATTAGTGAATTCAGAAAACAAAATAAGGAGGAAGGAAGAAAAGAATCAAAAAAGAACGAAATATAAGAAGGAAGATAGAAGAAAAAAGGAAGAGCAGTGAAAGGAAAGAATTTTTTAAAAAATTAATTAATTTATTTTGTTGCCCTTGTTGTTTTTGTTGTTGTAGTTATTATTGATGTCATTGTTGTTGGATAGGACAGAGAGAAATGGAGAGAGGAGGGGAAGACAGAGAGGAGGAGAGAAAGACAGATACCTACAGACCTGCTTCACCGCCTGTGAAGCGACTCCCCTGCAGGTGCGGAGCCGGGGGCTCGAACCGGGATCCCTCCACTGGTCCTTGTGCTTAGCGCCACCTGTGCTTAACCCACTGCGCTACTGCCCGACTCCCTGAATTTTTTTTTAATTAGATAGGAAGAGGGAAAAAGGAAAGTAGAGAGAAGAGGTAGGGAGAAACAGGCTCCTCTCACAATTGATAGGACACCCTGTCACCAGATTCAGCGGATCCTGGGTTGCAAGCTGCTGCCTCTTGGAGCTCACAGCAGCTGTGGCTCCAAAGTCACCATCTTCATAACTTGTTGGTTACTCTATATTCTACCCACCAACCCCCAATCTCTAGATCCCAGTGACTGGTAAGAGACAACCACACTGTGTCTTGGAGTCTTCTTCAGGAACTCTGACATTTCTTTTTCCAACAACAGCAGCATCTCTCTGGATTTCTCAGTCACTAGACAATATTGCTTCTTTGTGTGACCAACCTCTGGATACCCTCATTGTCCCAAACTTGGTTTCTCAGTTCTGCTACATTCATGTAAACCAATACTTCCAGAGCAACAGGCAGGAGAGTTATTCTTTCAATAGTTATTCCTAATTGAGACAGGCAGTGAAGACTTACCTCTGGTTTACTCTCTAAAGTAGGTTTCCTCTCAAGAATAATGTACTCATGGGTTTTTGAGATGATTCAAGTCAAAAGCATTTATTCACAGCACATAACACCAAGAAAGGTGATCTTAGTATTTCAAGTGGCTTGCTAGAGTGGCTTCGCTATAGCTATCTATTCAGCTTCTACAAAAAGTAGGAAGCCAAAGCTTTAAAGCTGAATTATGCAGAAATTATGTACTGTTTCTTAAGGAGGCTGAATGGTTTAATGAGTAAGTGCTCTTTCACAACACTGGGTAACTTCTTCAATTATAGGGTACATAAACTCACAAGTAATATTGCTTCAAGAGGGCTTTCCCAAACTAAATCTGATCAAGGGGGTTAATAGTAGGTTAGGACTTTCTTTTGAGTTTGAGTACTCATAGTAGACTTATACTGGATGTTTTCAAATTTCTGGTTGATATGTTTACTGAAAGGTCAGCATTAATAACAGAAACAAACATAATCAATTACCTATAAATGACTCCTATCTTAATAAAAACAGAGTAATGACTTGATTTAGGTGTTAAAGTTTTGACTCAGGTTGTTAATCATGAAACTGGATATTTAAATGTTGGTTATAGAATTCAAAAAATCTTGTCCAGATGCAATAATTGTTTTTATTGATTATAAACCAAATGGTTTATTCTTTAAAAACAGAAGCATTTCATGAATGATGAAACTGTGCTTCTGGGGGAAAACTTCACAAGCAGTCAAGCTGTGCTACAGGTGTCTCTCTTTCTCCTTCCCTTTTTATCAACCCTTAATCTCTAGATTTCTATCTCTATCCAATAAAATAAAAATCCCTCTGCATAAATCATCTTGCTACAATAAGATCCCCAGGATCTCCTCATGGAAATCTGAAAGTACACAATGAGAGGACAGGTGTCAAGAATTTTCACTTATTGTAGTGATCCACAGGCCTTCTAGCAAGCTCCAGAGCCACCATTACCTAATGGCCACAGATCTACCTAAACAGGGGATCCTGGTATCCATATAATTTTGAGTGGCAGGAATGTTGCAGTGGCCTCTAAGATAAATTTGACGGGGCATATCCCATTTTTCTAATAAATCACAACCCATAATGAAAATGGGAGGCTTAAGACATATGAGTATAAGGAGGCAACCTGTCCCTCATGTCCTTTTCAGTTAAGAAAATTTCTACTCTGTTTAGGAGCCTTTGATGCTCCCACCCCAGAAAAGGTGAGGGCTGCAGATGTAAGCTTCCACTGCTTGGGCCAATATTTACAAGCAATTATAGTAATGCCTGCTCCAGAGCTTAATAATCCAGTAGTAGCCTTCCCTTCAACTAGCAGTCAGGAGGTCGCTTAGCAGACATCTTTGTGGCCCAGAAGACACAAATGCGCCAAATGCGCCATCACCCCTGAAGGGTCCATCTGATGGTCTTTGTAAGTAGAGAATAAAGATCAGTTGTGCTGCTTGGGTGCCTTTGGGAAAGTGACAAAATTCTTTGCTGGAAATTATAATTTTAATTTTCCCTTCATAATCAGTGTCAATTATGTCTGGGTACATTTGAATACCTTGAGAAGTTAAACTAGACTGATCTAGCAAAGACCTGTAAAACCTTTAGGGAGAGGTCCCCATACATTGGTAGGTACAATTTCTATTCCATCTTGTTGGGTTTAAAAGTATTCTTGTGAGGTGATAAGATCTAATTTTCCACTGCTAAGCCATAAGATCTTTTACTGATCATTTAAGAATAGATTGAGGGGATCCCAGCTGGGCTGAGGCATCCCTGGCAGGTTCACTACTTCCCATGCCTGTTGTGATTGGCTGTTGTTGTGAGTCATAGAGTAACCCTCCTTTTTGTGCTGGGCCTGAGGGCGTAGGCCTCACCTCTCTTGGCCACCATGTTGGAGGTGTAGGTGTGGTGGCAGCAGCAGCAGCATCATCAGGGATTCAGGGCAGGCAGACAGGCAACTCCAACACTTCAATAAGGATACCATTAATATTCTAGCTGATTCTTCCTATGTGGTCAACCTGGTCAAACATATTCATTCTGCATTACTATCAAATGTTAACGAGCCTTCTCTCCTATAGATATTTTATGCTCTTCGATGCCTTATCTTGCCCACTTTTTATAACTCATATTCGTTTCCACCCAGGTCTTCCTGGTACTCTTGCTGAAGGGAAAGAGCTGACAAATTAGTCATGTCTGCTACATATAATTTGGCTACTAACTACCACTCCCTATTTCACCAAGGTGCCAAAGCCCTAGTTAAACAATTTGATATCTCTTCAAAACAAGCAGGAGCCATTATTCTTGCATGCCCAGATTGTCAAATTATCACTCATAATTATTCTCCTTCTATGAGAGTTAATCCCAGAGGACCTTCTAGTAATGAACTGTGGCAAATGGATGTTACACACATCCCTGTGTGGTAAGATAAAATTTGTTCATGTCTCAGTGAATGCCTTTTCAGGTTTTATACATGCCACATGTCAGGAGAGAAGGCAATCCATGTTCGTAAACATCTTCTCTCCGCCTTTTCTGCTAAGAGTGTTCCTCATAAAATTAAGACTGACAATGGCCCTGCATATGTTTCTAAAACTCTGGTTCATTTCTTCTCTCAGTGGAATATTAAACATGTAAGCAGTATACCTCACAATCCCACTGGGCAAGCAGTTGTGGAACATTGTAATGCACTTCTGAAAAGACAGATTCTTAAACAGCAATAGGGGAATATAGACATGTCATTATTAACTCAGGAACAATTACACAGAGCTCTATATACTTTAATTTTTTTTAAAAAATCGCAGTTCCTCCAATCAGACAGTTTCTGAATGTCATTTTTATCCACAGGACCATTCACTACCAAAGCCACAGTTCCTTTATAAAGATCCCTTACAAGGAAATACATGGTTAGGCCTAGCTCCTCTGCTAGCATAGGGTAGAGGGTATGCTCTTTCCCCAACAGGTACATTGTGGTTACCATCACATCTAGTGAAACCCTTCCATGAGTTGGGCAAAGGAAAACCCCAACCCCATCCTGGAGATGGCCTTGCCTAGGACAGACTTTCCCCTGAAGATGAAGGCAAAATATCAAAGACCTAAGAAATGAGCCCATCAAAGTTTCCAAAATAATCAACCTTGCCCATCTTCAAACACTGACTGAAACACATGGGGAAGTGTGAAATGTTTGACTGAAGATGCTACAAAAATCCTGGATAAAGGTAACAAGCTGCACACATCAGAAAACATGATAATAGTAGTCATGATTCAGATAGCAATTAATTCTGAGAAAAACGGGTGCTATTATTTCTTCTTAGTTCTCTTTCTTTACTCTCTCCTGTTGTTGGATTTGTTTACTGAGCTCATGTGTTAAACATGGAGGGAATCCAGAACCTTCAGTTTCTTCCAAAGACTTCTCTGTTACAGGAGGTGAATTGCTTCTGCCACTGGACAAATTGTCAGAACGTAAAAACTTCTGTGTCAGTAAAGGTTATCATCATGGTTGGCATTTTTTTTTTACAGACAGGTATTTTCTAACTGAAGATTTCTATTTTGTTTAACTAATAATGAACATTCATAAATCTGTGTGAAAGTAATGAACCATATTTACCAAGGCATAGACAAATCAGGTCATATCAATAGAATTGAACATCAAGCTTTAAAACTACCAGTCACAGGAAAATTAGAGACAGGTACAGGAAGATCTAAACTCATTGTTCCCCTCTGTGCAACAAAGATTTTCCCTTTTGATGGAGATGCTAACTTCTCCTGGGAAATATGCAGATCTGCTAACTATACTATACAAACAGTAAAAATAATTGAACTATACTATGAAGCTATTAAAATAACGAACCCACCTTCTCTGACCCATCTTGGATGGAGCTAGAAGAAATTATGTTAAGTGAGATAAGTCAGAAAGACAAAGATAGTATGGGATGATAGCACTCATAAACAGAAGTTGATAAAGAAGAACAAAAAAGAAAATCAAAGCAAGATCTGACTGAGTTTGGAGTAGGGCACCAAAGTAAAAATCTGTGGGCGGAGGATGAGAGTAGTTGTTCAGCTTCCCTGGGGGTGGAGGGATTGGGGCACAGTCCTTCGGTGGTGGGAAGGGTAGTGATGTACACTCCTATTAACTTGTAGTCTCATAAATCACTAGTTAATATGAGAGGGGGAAAACTGATTGAATAAAAAAAAACTGTCTCAAACCTTTTAATGCACAGATCATAGGTTGAGTATATGTTATTTCAATTTAAGCACTTAAAACCTCAAATGTGTAACCAAACTGAATTTTAACAGTAGTCTCAAATTGTTAATACATTTATAGTAATGACTTGTTCTTTGAACTGTGGACTTCTCTAAAAGCTTAGACCAGGGATAAAAGAAGCAACTGGTGGCATTACTTTATAAGACACAGTTATATATAAATAATGTCAAAGGACATAAATTATTGTGGTGTCATGTATGATGCAGCAAATTCTAACAATGCGATCTTTAAAGTTAACCCAATGCCAAATAATTTGATTACAGCAATAACTATCTTTTGTCTTCTTAAACCCTAAGACAGCAGGAACCTTCTGCTTCCTATATAAAGCCCATATTTCCCCCAGTCCTGGAGCCTCTAGGGTGGGGCTCACTTTCCTGCATGCTTCTCTTTATTCATACCAAGTGATACTGCATCTTCTGATCCCACCCTAATCAATGCAACATGTATCACATCAGCATGCTTCACTTCAGACTGTCCAGAGACATCAGGCATGGAATGTCAACCCGTCAGCCTCATTACTCGGGTGAGACCTTTCCTTTCATAGGATTCTCTAATTCCATTTCAGGTGGTTCACATCCCAACGAAGCCCCAAAACCTAGAGGTAGACCAGGGCATATGTACACATGTACCCATAAATTAGGGCAAAATATATACCTGAAAATAAAAGTGCACAATAGTCTGCAGAGAGTCAATATATGCAGCAAGCAAGTAGAAAGGCCTAAAAAGACACCATAAAGTGCCCAATTAAATACTTTCTACTTAGACTTAGATCCCTTTCTCACCTAATTCCTATTATACTCCCTCAGTCACTCCAAAGCTAACCTTATCAAAGTAAGGACTACAAAAAGCTGAATAAGGGCAAGAAACTGGCATACTTTAATGATGACTCTTTAGTCATTATCAGGCCACCTCATCATCTGGGGCCCTAGTCAGAGAGTCCTGAGATTCCCAAACAGACATGATGGGCCTAGACATTCAATAAATCCCTCTCTTCATTGTTACCAGTCATATCTATCAAGAACAACAAAATAGACCCCTTTGTGGGCCCTCATAGGACCCTTGCCCTCAATGTGGATCAACAATGGTAGAGAATGTTCCATCCTCCAAAGGGAGGATGGACAATATACTCTATGCTACACCTTAGGAAGATGGGTCCTGATATTGGGGCAGCTTGGAATGTTCCTACTCATGACCACAGAATGTGACCTCAGATCTACAGGGATGCAGAGGTTCACATAGGCTCCTAAGCTGAATATGGGTCCCAGATCAGATCAAATTGATGGAGTTTAAGTCAACAATATTTATACTCCTTTCCCATATTTGGGAGCTATTCTCTTCCCTGATCTAGCTTTCTCATCCTTTTTTCAGCCTTGACCATGGCATCATCTCCCCAGACAATAGCTTGGGTCCACCTGCATATCAGAGGTCAGGCTCAGTAAAAAACTTGTATAGTCATGGGACCTTTGGAATATAACTAAAATAGGCCTAATATCTATCTTCAAAACGGAGACTCCAAATCTTCATCTGCAATATTTTTGCCTTTAGGTTCATGAGTAGTCAAGAATTTGTTTGGCTTTATATGTTAACTCTTTTTTCATCCACAGGCTTCCAGATGCTACCATGATGCCAACCAGACCTCTCTGGGCAAACGACCCCACCAATGTATCGTGGTGCCCTGCTTCCGCAGAGCCCTGCCCCACTAGGGAAAAAGAGAGAAAGGCTGGGAGTATAGATTGACCTGGCAATGCCCATATTCAGTGGGGAAGTGATTACAGAAGCCAGACCTTCCATCTTCTGCACCCTATAATGACTCTGGGTCCATACTCTCAGAGGGTTAAAGAATAGGAAAGCTACCAGGGGAGAGGATGGGATATGGAATTCTGTTGGTGGGAATTGTGTGGAGTTGTACGCCCCCTTTTCCTATGGTTTTGTTGCTGTTTCCTTTTTGTAAATAAAAATTTTGTAAAAATTAAAAAAAAAAACTGGACTGTCCAGAACTGGGGACCCCAAGGATTAATAACCCAAGATTCCCAAAGTTGGGATTATCCCCTGCCTTTTAATTATTCCATATTAGATAGTAAGTGGGACCCTGCAATTGCTGGACATTTACTCTACTTAAACAAATCTAGTCTGTTATCCTCAACCCAAAAACATATCTGGAGAGCTGGACTTCCTTTCTTTCTGAGAATTCTTAGATAAATGTAACATAGCCAAATGGAAAGATATCATGGGTTCCTAAAGACTATTCAAGAAATCATGATCTGTACCTCTCGACCCTATATCTTTGCTGTGATTCAGATGATTGATAAAACTTCTCTATTTAATCCTCACTCTTTCAACAAAAAGGGGTATTATACATTTAATATCACACTTCCAAGGAAACACACTTGGCTTACTCCTTGTGTCACTCATCAGTATACTATACATCTCAACATGTCTCATTTATTTATACTTAAACAGAGAACTGAAGCCTGGTTACCTGTCAATTTAACCTGAGAGTGGACAGGTGGCTCTGCCCTGGCTCAAATTGTTGCAGCTTTAGAACACATTCATAGGAGTAAGAGATTTTTAGGATCATTAATAGTGTCTATAATTGCCATTACAACAATTACTGCTACAGCTTTTCAACTGCTGTTGTGACATGTTCCATTCCGTTCAAACAGCACATCAAATGAACAAACACTTTCAAAACACAACTTCTGAGACATTAGCTCAAATGACACTTGATCAGGAAATCCTGGAGAGACTCAACACCCTTGAGGCTGTAGTCTCCTTGCTGGAAGAACACCAGCCAGCATTGTGCATGTGCAGTAAATTTATGTATGACACAGAATATCAGTCTGTGTGTATTACCCAAGTAATAAACCTCTGACTTGTTTAACACTAAGCCAAGCTGAGAGTGGCTTTCTAAACAAAACCACTATTTCTATAATTCCAATTATGTATTATTTTTTAGAACCACAGCCTGCATTATTTTTCTAGCTCCCAGGTCACTTTTTCATTCAAATGGGAGAGGGAGGGGGAGACTCCTCTGATGCCATAGCACTTCCTATGTAATGCTTTTGGCATAAACTTAGGCAACACACATGGCAAGGTATACAATCTACCCAGCAATCTCCATCTCTCTCTCTCTCTCTCTCTCTCTCTCTCTCCCCCTCTCTCTCTCTCTCCCCTTTCTCCTTCCCTCCCTCCCTTTCTCCCTCCCTCTTTCTCCAGTGTTCCAGCTGTGTATTAGTATCTCTAGAAGTTTAAGATGTTTCTAACTCCACAGCCCACTCCCAAAGACTTTGATGTAACTGGTGTCAGGGGCCCAGTATCTGGCTAGCTCCACCACTGCTCAGGATGTGATCTGTTGGAAGTGAGGCAGAGAGCTCATCGCCAAGTTAATCTCTCTGCCAGCAACACTTTCCTCTGGTGTATCTGGTTATGCACAGATCTCCATCTTCCTTTCAGATTGGAAACTGCTGAATAATAGACTCCTGAAAAATCATAGAAAGGAAGTAAATGTTAAAGTAAAAACTAATTTGTAAATAAATGAATGGTCACATTGGTTGTAGAAAAAAAAAAGCTCAGTGTAAAAACTCATGTGTAAATGTAGCAATAATATTATCTGGCTATTCAGGGCTCTGATCTTGACCCCAGAGCAGCCCAGGAGATCCAGGAAAACCAATATTGGTACTGGAATTCATTGCAGAGACTCTCCCTCTTGCTTTCACACAAGCCAGTTATGGTCCCTGTTTGTCTCTGTCCTGAAGAATGTGCTTGTCCATGCCTGGGATGTACCTCTCACCTACAAGAACACCAGGGATGCTGCCTCCCTTCTGCCCACCACAAGAGCATCATCTACCCAGAGTTCTCTGCACTCAGAGTCAGTCCTTTACCCAGATCCCAGCTGAGTCATTTCAGCTACCAGAATTCCAGAATAGCCAGAAATCCAGGTAAATTGCTGGACTATCAGCATTCTGTCCCCTTTAATGTGTGCTTTTCAGAGCAATATGGGGACAGTTCCAACCTGAAGGTAAAGGTGAAATGCAGGTCTGGCATTCAAGTATGGTTTCTTGGAGACTTAGAAGGGTCAGAGCTGTAATAAAACGAGAAAATGGTATTCATGTTCTATAAACATGGCATGTCAGAAATAGGACAGTGCTCAATTTCTTACAACTGATTCTATGACCCCTAAGTGGGTCATCTGGACTCTGAACAGTAATAATATTCCTTCTTGTCTATTCTATTTGCTTCATTTATTTACTTCTTTTCCCGGTATCACTGTATGGGGGTGTTTCCTTCTTCAAAGTCTCTTGTATTTGGCTAAATTATGAGGTGGGAACAATGAGGGGTCAGCATCTACTCAGTTTTTCTTTAGGGACACTTGTTACAGCATCTGAAGAGAAGTTGGAATAGAATTTGTTGAGTCTGGGAAATAGAATGAGTAAGGGAACGTCACCTTTTTTCCCTGAGTGCTTCAGCTCAGGAGGTGCTTGAGTGGCTTATACACTCCACAACTGATTCCAAGAACACTGTGTGCAGGATCTTCTAAGGGGATGACACTGTTATTTCAAAGGCTTTGCCAACTAAAGCTCCTGGTTTGAGAACTTGCTCCATCAAACACCTTCAAATGCTGGGAACTCTTTGAAATCAAGCTTCTCTTTAAGGTTTTGAGATGAAGAGGTTAAATGCAACATCTAGGGAGTTCTACTTAAAGGACAAATGTAACAGTTCAGTTTCCCATGGCATGTGTGTACTGCAAGTGAATATTCGATCACTGCAGCAGAATAGTTTCATAACAATTCATGGTGCCAGCAAGGTGATTGGGTTGGTCACCATCCACATGGCAGGTTCAAAATGTGTTCAGTGTCACATGGAGGAATCTTTATGTGAGAGGCAGAGAGAACCTTTCCATCACTGAATTGCTCAAAACCAGAAATACTGTGATGTAAGAACAGAGCCACCTCTAGGATGGCTCTGCCACTCACTGTATTATTGGAGAAAGATGAGTTATGCCTGGAACATTCTTCCTAGGAATGTGACAAGAGAAGAAAAATGAGGCTGCAGGTAAAGGTCTGTGAGCACCCTGCCTTTTTGTATATGGATCTCGTCCACTTGGATCTGTTCAAGACAACTTGCTTTCTAGTCTCCCCTCTCACTTTTTCCACCACAACATTTACCACCCTGTGAAATTGGACTCTTTAAATTTTGTCAAGCTGCTTTTTATAACATTTCAGTAGCCTTAAGAATTTCAGGGAGCTAAGCATCCAGGACAGCTCTGCCATTACCTTCCAGAATGAAATCAAGTTGTAGATCAAATTTGCCCACCTTAAAACAATTAGGCACACAGTGGCTCTGCACCTCGCCCTCTGCCTCCCATCCCCTCCAAGATAGAGGTGCAGCCATCCAGGTCCTGCAGTAGCAGGCTTATGGGTTCAGGTGGCAGGTGCTTGAAGAAGTTAGGGTTCTCATCTGGATTGAGTTCTGCACTCAGACCCCAGGCTCTGGATTCTTAGAGTCTGTTTACAATAAGCATAAAAATCTGTGAAATATGTATAGCTTTTACCCACTTTTAGTTACCAATCATTTCTCTTAATAAAATACTATATCCCTGGGAGCCAGGCGGTAGTGCAGTGGGGTAAGCACACATGGCATGAAGCCAAGGACTGGTGTAGGGATCCCAGTTCCAGCCCTCAGCTCTCCACCTTTGGGGGTTGGGGGGAGGGGAATCACTTCACAGGTGGTAAAGCAGGTCTTCAGGTGTATCTTTCTCTCCCCCTCTCTGTCTTCGTCTCCTCTGTTGATTTCTCTCTGTCCTATCCAACAACAATGACAGCAATAACAACAACAATAAGAACAACAACAATAGGCAACAAAAGGGAAAAAAATAGCCTCCAAGATCAGTGGATTTGTAGTGCAGGCACTGAACCCCAGCAATAAATAACCCTGGAGGTTAAAAAAATATATATATATATATATATAATATAGGGAGTTGGGTGGTAGCGCAGTGAGTTAAGTGCAGGTGGCTCAAAGTGCAAGGACTGGCATAAGGATCCCAGTTCGAGCCCCCGGCTCCCCACCTGCAGGGGAGTTGCTTCACAGGTGGTGAAGCAGGTCTGCAGGTGTCTTTCTCTCCCCCTCTCTGTCTTCCCCTCCTCTCTCCATTTCTCTCTGTCCTATCCAACAACAATGATATCAATGACAACAATAAAACAACAAGGGCAACAAAAGGGAATAAATAAATAAAATTTTAAAAAATACTATAGCCCATCTCCTCTGTGTTGGTTACTGAAGCATCTTGTGTACAAAAACTGTCATTAGGAAAACCTAAAAATATGCTCCTTCCTTTTTTTTTTCTTAGATACAAACTAGACACTGTAGATGGAGTACAATGGATTAAAGGACTATATATATAGCCCCATGCCATAGTGTAACATCTAAAACATACACACATATATACAAAACACTGATGCACTCTGGAGTCAATTCTTTGTGCTACAACATTTCCAACGTGTCACTAAAACAAACAAATTCTAGGTACTTTCTCTCTAAAATTGTACCCACACCTCCCCTTCTCATTCCATTTAAAAAATAATAATTACACAGTGTCACCATTTCTCTTAAATCACTCTTAAGTTATTGATAATTCCAGTGGTGCCAGTCCTACCAGATACTTTCCTAGTCTCTGCTCAATTGTTCTACTATGTTCAGATTTTAACTGCCTCTTCTATTCAGATTCCATGTGGTTTACACAGTGTTGTTGCCATTCCTTCTCAGTGTCCAAATAGAGGTTCCCCTTCCACTACAGAATAATTATGGAGAAACTTCCAGGGCAGGGTTTGCTTTTTATTCAGTCACTGTTTCTTTGGAAGATCCTCTCTGTCCTAAAAAAATTTCTGTTCTAATAACTTCCACCTCCATTTCCTGTTTGTGAGACACGATGCCTGAGAAATTCCACTTTCCACCTTTTGCATCCCACAATGACCTTTGGCCCATAAAGAGGGATAAAGAATAGGAAATCTATCAGGAGAGGGGATGGGATACGGAGAGCTGGTAGTGGGAATTGTGTGGAGCTGTACCTCTCTTATCCTATGGTTTTGTCAATGTCTCCTTTTTATAAATAAAAAAAGTAAAAGAAAAATCTGATTCTTAAGTTGACCCTTGATTCCTCCCTATTGCTGTGTGTTGTCTTCTGAAAGCCTTTCACCACTAAGTAAATGACACAGCCAACTATCTCATATTTAAAGGCAGGAATCAGGAGTGATCTTTGACTCCTCCACTCTTTCCTACAGTCCTCTAATATAGAAATCACAGTTCTTTTTTTCTAAAATATCCCTCTGTCTCTGTTATGGTCCAAGTTCAAGTTATCGTTAACTTTTGTGTCTTCACTGCTTCAACAACTAGCATTTTTTCTTCCTTTTAACTAGGATGCTCCAATTCACCATCCCTCAAGTGTCAGGCTAATATTCTGAAAGTTCAAAACTAAGTGATATGTATGATTAATGATTGAATCCACATTGCACTTGGAGTCTGTCTAAACTCAATAGGGTCACACAGCTACATGGCTTGGTCCCTGATCACCACTGTATTTCATCTGACATCAAGGTCTAGCTCAGTTACTTCTCTTAAGTCAGATGTCTTTTTTTCTTTTTGCTTCTGGCCAGCTCATACTTCTAGGGCCTTTATGCTTTGAATGCAAAAAATCTGAGTTTAAAATATCTAGTTCCCATTTTTGATCCACAGATATCTCAAACGTCATTTTCTCTGAGAAGCCTTTGTGGGCTGCTCACTTTACAAATAGACCTCATTTATTGCTTAGCAATCTATTTCATCTCTCTTATCTCAATCTATACTTTTTTATAAAATTATTATCCTTATTCATCTTTGTTATTTCACTTAACAAAAAAAAAATCCCCATGAGGCCAGGTATCAGACCCATCTTTTCCACCACTGCATTCCCAAAACCTAACCTGGGAGGTTCTCCACCAATACAAACTGAAGGAACAAATGATGACAGAGCCCTGCACACCAAATTTTACGATTGCTCATTATCAAGGATTTCCACTACCTCATCAACAAATGCAGGTCTGAGGCAGTTGTTTACATTTACTTCCAATTTTAATATTATTTTAATTAAGTCAAGAGGCTCAAGAAGGCCATCTCTAAATTATATGCCTAAGTTATACTATATACTATCTCTAAACTGCATACTCAAGAGAACTTAAACTATTTTGGATATTGTGGTGCTTTTACTGTGCTTGTGCTTCATGGACTCATTCTATTCTACTCTGGCCACTGACCTTTAAAGTTCCTGGGCAAGGTATAGATAGCAGCTACCTCAGGACTTTCAGAACATTAGGCTACATTCTGCCTTATGTCTACAGTGTTGTGACAGCATGGTTCAAGCTCAAAGTGGCTCACAGAGACATCTGTCAGATAGGTCAATGTCACCAACTGTTTCTATTCTCTTCTAAGCACAAAGGCATCTATTAAATAGAATATCTCATAGCTAATTCAGGCTGCAGTCTTAAATCTTCTTGAATATTCAACATGAGTTACTCATCAGTTTGCTTTGAAGATTCCTTATGTACATTTAACATGTCAGAAGGTCTGGCTAGTGGTGAAAGGAATCAAGCTAGTTTGAAATGAATTTAAGTGAAGCGATGTTACAGATCTTGGGGCCAAGAAACAAAGATGAGGCTTCCAAGTGGTAAATAATTCTAGTCCTGCCATTCAGCTGATCCAAGTCATGATTTTGCTATGCTTGTATTCACCTAAGTGGAACTGTTCCAAGAGGTTTAAAATGTATAGAATGACATTTTAAAATGGGAAGCATTCGAATTTTTCCCTTTTGTCTGATAGTTGCAAGGCTTAAATTAAGCAGTGCATGGGAACTCTTTAGCATATAATAGTAAAGCAGTAAGCTAGTAATCATTCATTCTTGTGAGTGGTGAAGCATGTGGCTGATGGATTCACAGGTGTCCTGCTAGCTTTTCTGAATATGATGGTCCTGAAGCTCTGTGATTTTAAGTCTCTATAAGACCATCTTTGCTATTATCCTTCAGTAGCAGTAAGCACAGGAATATAGTTTCAAGAAATAGGGTAAGGAGGCACTTGAGCATGATAGAGACAGAATTCTTGATAGACGTACCTGAAGAAGTGGAATGCCTCCGAAGCAGCTGGGGCACAGAAAAGAGAAGTGCTAACACATAAATTGCTGTATCCTAGGGTGACAGTGTTAACATTTCATGTTTTTGACAGTTAAGACTCCTCTCTGAAAGTCAATGGTTAAAGTCAGCACAAAACAGATGACATTGGAAAGAGTCACATCTAGAAAGCGGTGACAAGATATATCAGTCCACATGAATGCAAAATTTGACTCAAGGCATTCATTTAAATCTAAGTAAAATGTATTAATCAGTAAAGCAAGGGAGAGTATGTCAGCAAAATATCTGTAAACACTGAATTGAGTTAGAGGAGGAAATGTGGAGGGTAATCATCAATGAACTACTCAAAACCTATATGAGAGGACTCTGACTATTGATTCTTCATGAATGATTCAAATAACCTTTTCTTTTGATTTCATGCCCCCAGACAGAAGTCCCAGGTTGATTTTGTTTGGCTTTATCAATTAGAGTAGACTGCTAAACTTCAAACATGAGTAATGCTACCAAGCTGAGAAATAGAACTTTCATAATAGGTTTCTAATAGTCTCCT
This sequence comes from Erinaceus europaeus, assembly GCF_950295315.1. Classification (NCBI taxonomy): domain Eukaryota; kingdom Metazoa; phylum Chordata; class Mammalia; order Eulipotyphla; family Erinaceidae; genus Erinaceus; species Erinaceus europaeus. Next base: position 106,222,924 of record NC_080162.1, on the reverse strand, counting down.
TGTTTTTACATCTGCAGGCTCTCAGCTTGGTGAATATGGATCTATCCCTGAGGGGCTGGTTGACATTATAAGAGCTGATAACATCAGATATCCACAAAACTTAAAATAGCCGACACAATGAAATGCCACTTGACAGGGAGTCGGGCTGTAACGCAGTGGGTTAAGCGCAGGTGGCGCAAAGCACAAGGACCGGCATAAGGATCCCGGTTCGAACCCCGGCTCCCCACCTGCAGGGGAGTTGCTTCACAGCTGGTGAAGCAGGTCTGCAGGTGTCTATCTTTCTCTCCTCCTCTCTGTCTTCCCCTCCTCTCTCCATTTCTCTCTGTCCTATCCAACAACGACAACAATAATAATAACTACAACAATAAAACAACAAGGGCAACAAAAGGGAATAAATAAATAAAATAAATTTTAAAAAAAGTAGAGAAAAAAAAGAAATGCCACTTTGGAGCAGCCTACTGACTGGAGGAGGCAGATTAATCCCACTTTCAAGCAAATTTCAGGTCTTGTCAAAGTGCTCTGGATCAATTATTAATGACCAGCATTTACTGATTCTTTCTCTCCTTTCCTACTGGGGTACAGATTCTTCCATGCACTATGTTAATATCACAGACTCACTAAAGAATTACCTAGTGACACCTCAGTGTTATAACATGTGCAAGACAGCACCAAATTAGTGCTGTTTAAAAGAATAAATAAAAAGTGGGGTCAGGCAGTGGTACACCTAGTTAAGCGCACATAGTATGAAGCACAAGGACTGGTGCTAGGATCCTTGTTCAAGCCCCTGGATCCCCAGCTGCAGGGGGACACTTCACAAGTGGTGAAGCAGGTACACAGGTATCTCTCTCTTTCTCACTCTGTGTGTGTGTGTGTTTTCCCCTCCTATCTCTATTTCTCTCTGTCTTATCCAATAAAAAAACAAAACAACAACAACAAAAAAAGGGAAAAAATTGGCCACCAGGAGCAGAGAATTTGTAGTGTAGGCACCAAGCACCAGCTATAACCCTGGTGGCAAAATAAATAAATAAATAAATAAATAAATAAATAAATAAATATCTCTTGGTGTATAAGTCACACAGAACTCTGGCAGGGCAGAGCATCTCCAAATCTAACATGAAAGCATAAATGACTGTCTTGCATGCAGCATGTATCTCTTACTTCACCAATTTCATGCACTGTCAAATATAAGTTTTCTGTGTACCACACATCACTATGTCCCTCAGGCGCTCAAAGCAGCAGTCAGGTCCCTGCTATGGCTTTCCAGTCTGTAGGCATTCAAGGAAAGGGGAGTCCATTCTCATTCTCAGACCATGAAGTATCAGGAATCCAGAAATGGGACATGGTCTATCTTCATGAAGAAACTGGGAAGGCCATCCTTAGTAGTCATGCAGTGGATGTGGAAAACAGACATCAGAAATATAGATGGTTCTCATTCATTTTTTAAATCCTTATATGTAGGTGCCTAAAAGTCTTTTCAAAAGGTGGTGCTTAAGACTATTGTGCCATTTTCTTCTTCTCCAAGTTGCTCCTGTTTTGTGGGACTCAGTGAACTTTTGAGGACTAGGCTTGAAGGATATTTCTCTTCCTGTTGGTGCCCTTTCTTCCACCTGTTCATGCTGGCAGCATGCTGGGACTCTTGACCTCAGGGGAGAAGAAAACATGAGTACAGAGTCAAGCATGAACACATTTCTGGCTCCTGTCCACAAGCCTGAGTCCACAGGGTATTTCTCAAGATTGATGAGAGAAGTAGAGGTAGAAACATTTCATGGTAGGAGGAAAAAGCAACAGAAAAGAGAGAGAAGCTATCCCAAACGAGAGGGAAAGAAATCTTCCATGTGCTGAGAGGGGAAGGAGTGTAGTATAGGAAGCAGAGCTCATCCTTGCTCAGAGCAGTAGAGAAGAAGAGCAGGGACCTCCTGGGATAAGAGAGAGAGGTGCATCCAGGATGGTAACATGCTAGAAGATTTGCTCTCCTTCCTGCAGCAGCAGATATGCACAGATGACAACAAGGGTGGCAATGAAGGAGGTGATCAGTACTAAAAAAAAAAACTGCTGCGTACACTTGGATAGCCTCCAGCTACATGTGACTTTGAGACCCTAGAAACATGGTGCACTTCTACTGGCAGTCCAGAATGAGAGTTGGCAAGATAGGTCTCCTAGATAGTGGGCCTTTTTTGCCATGCCTTGTGACCCAGGATGGAATCTGACCCCCACTGCACTACAGAAGACTTTAGTGCTATAGCCTCTCTCTCTCTCTCTCTCTCTCTCTCTCTCTCTCTTGCATGCACGCACTATCTCTCTGGAAAACTCAGCTTGGAGGTGACCAAAACTGCAACCACCACCACATTGAATGAGGAATATTTCCTGCCACATCAGTGAGAGACTAATTAAACTGGTCTCCTAAAGCTTTAAACCATTCAAATTTCCTGTGTTAAGAAAAGAACACTTCTTTTATTTTTAAGATTTATTTCTATTTATTTATTCCCTTTTGTTGCCTTTGTTGTTTTATTGTTGTAGTTATTGTTGTTGTTATTGATGCCGACGTTGTTGGATAGGACAGAGAGAAATGGAGAGAGGAGGGGAAGACAGAGAGGGGGAGAGAAATATTGACACCTGCAGACCTGCTTTACTGCCTGTGAAGTGACTCCCCTGCAGCTGGGGAGCCAGGGGCTTGAACCGGGTTCCTTATGCCAGTCCTTGCACTTTGCGCCACCTACGCTTAACCTGCTGCGCTACTGCCCAACTCCTAAAAAGAACACTTCTCTGATTAAATTCTTTATCAACGTGTGGGTTTGGAACTAGTGCCAAGGGCTCGTATTGAGTGGGTTGCAGGAGATACTGATGCAGGGGATGGGGTCCTGTCCTATAAAATTACAAAGTATGTGCCACATATACATGATGGAACACTATGCAGCTGTTAGAAATGATGAGGTTATCTTCTCATGGTCAGAACTTGAATGCAACTGGTAGAGTGAGATAAGCCTGAAAGAGATGAACTCACACTGAATGATCTCACTTATATGTAGACCTTAAGGAAAAAGAACAGTAAGGGAAAACATAAGGTAAAACTTGGACAGTGTGTGGTATATTGCATCAAAGCAAAGGACTCTGGGTAAGGAGAGAAATGTATGAACTAAAGGGACATTGGGGTCCTGGGATATGATGGGGGAGGGGGCCCTACATTGGGGAGACAAGAGTCTCTCAGACTCTTAGATATCTGTCATGAGGGAATGAGGGGTTGTACCTATGTGTCATTGACTATGCTATAAATGATTTAACCTCCAGTAAAATAAATTAAAATAAAAGTTGTGGAATATCTAGCCATGGAGTCCAAGCACTTTGGAGAAGAGTAATGTATTTGAGTTTACCCCCAGATGATTCAAAGGAAGAGACTCCATGAGAGACTCATTAGTGGTGAAGAGCTGGCCTATGGGCCCAAACTACAAAGGCTGAGGGTTCCTGTGGCCAGTTGCAGCAGGATTCTGTTATTGTTCCTAACATAGCAAGGGTAGGAATGTGCCCATGGGGTTACTGCAGCCTAGTGCAGGAAGATTGTTGGATAAGAAACACTATTGCATATGGCACTCCTTCTTCTTCTTCTTCTTCTTCTTCTTCTTCTTCTTCTTCTTCTTCTTCTTCTTCTTCTTCTTCTTCTCCTTCTCCTTCTCCTCCTCCTCCTCCTCCTCCTCCTCCTCCTCCTCCTCCTCCTCCTCCTCCTCCTCCTCCTTCTTCTTCTTCTTCTTCTATGTCATGCAGAACAGGGAGGTATTGCAGACATACCCATTATGCCACTCCTTTCAACCTCCCATCTCCTGCAAGCATCTTCTATTGTTGGACAGTCAAAACTCCAACATCCAGAGTGAGCACCCTGGTCTATGGCTTACAACATCCAGACCATGGAACAGGGCAGGGACTAAATTCAGGGAGAGCATATTAACAAAAAGAGCTCAAGATAATCCTAAACTGGGCTTGTGAGTGTCACAGTACTGGCAGTCAGGTTGTTTATTTCCAGAAGAGCTGGGTGTTTGGTTTTTCTTGTGTGCTTGTTCATGGTAGTTGCATTTAAATCTACTCAACAAGGCACTCATATGACATGAACCCAAAGATTTGTAATTATATCTTTGTCCTCTGCTGAGGAACAAAGTGCCATCTGCAATCCATAGCTCAGCTTTCTTTTCTGGTAAGTGGGAGTGGTATGATTCATCTCTGGAAAGTCTTCATAACTCAGTTAATGTCTGGAACAAAAGTTGTCTTAGCCATCATAGTTGAGCAAAGGATACAGTGAAACTTTGAAGAATGTATCTATTAGTATCTTGGCAGAATAATGAAGAGACCAATGAATTATTTCCTTCAAGGAGAAATCCAGGGTACCATTCTTTTTTTATTATTATTTCTTTTTGTTGCTCCAGTTTTATTGTTGTAGTTATTATTATTGCTGTTGATGCCATTGTTGGATAGGACAGAGAGAAATGGAGAGAGGAAGGGAAGACAGAGAGAAGGAGAAAAAGATAGACATCTGAAGACCTGCTTCACTGCCTGTGAAGTGACTCCCCTGCAGGTGGGGAGCCAGGAGCTCAAACCAGGATCCTTACGCAGGTCCTTGAGCTTTTGTGCCACGTGCACTTAACCTGCTGCGCTACCAGTCGCTACCTGCCTGACTCCCCAGGGTACCATTCTAAGAAGAAATCATGAGGGTGGGGAATGAGACCAGGAGTGTGTGTGTGTGTGTGTGTGTGTGTGTGTGTGTGTGTGTGTGTGTGTGTTTAAGAGACATTGGAATTTTCAAGAAGAAAGCAGCAAAGTGGTGTTGGGTCAGAGATACGAGCTCCCACTGGATGCCAGGGAATCCATTGGCAATGAGCCTAGTGCCAGTAGAAAGAAGTTTTCAACAGTGTGTGAACAGTTCATCTTTCTCAAGATGATATAGGGGTCTTACCCCCCACCCTCTGTCTCCCTCTTTTGTGAAAAAGTTGCCAGTGAGTGATAAAAGTGATAAAAGTGCAAGTTTTCAGCTCTGCAAGAAGAGAATTTGTTTCTACTGCATCTGGGTCTGTGAGCATCATCTTGGTATTTGTTTCTACTGCATCTGGGTCTGTGAGCATCATTTGTCTGTACATCTGCTAGTAACTTCTTCCTCTGATTTGCTCACTGTAAAACTCATTTTCATCTGCTGTCAGGTTCACTCACCCAGTCATTTCTTTCTGATCCTTCTGAGAAGGATCTGAGCCGAATTTGAGTTGATGGTGCAAACCAGCAAGAGAGACTGAGCCTGGGATAAGCTTGTCTGCAGTGGCTTGACAACATATTGATGCTCCCCTCAGGGAACACAGAATGGAACAGAGATGTGAGCGGACTGGCCAGGAGCAGACAGGCCAAGAAGGTGGTAGGAACATAAGACTGACAGAGAGAAACAGAGGTCCTTTCTTCCTTCTTCATTCTGACCTGTGTCACAGCCTCTCTGAGACTCAAAGCTCCACAGTCAGTAAATGACCATGAATACATTGCAGCAACAGAAATGACCATATGAGCAGTTGGTGAGTATTTGACTCAAGCATGACACTACCAGGCTTTTGCAATGTGGCAGAAGGAGAAATGCAGAGATTTTGGCCAAGTATATACCTCAGGTTGAGAGCTTTAGGGTGGGAAAATCTGGGAATGTGGGGAGCTACCATAACTACAGAGCTGCATGAGGGAATGATGTGGCTCAGCATTCACATCTCAGGACTCATTCAGATGCTGTCAATGAGAGAAGCTCCTCCAAGGACATTACTGAAGGGACTTAGAGTTTGCCATCTACCCAATTCTCAGCTTGGTTTTGGTTCTGATGCTGTTTCACTCTCAAGAGCAGCCAGAAGGGAATTCGGTTACAAGGTTAGTGCATTAACTATCTCTAAAGAACTTGGGAGCTAGATAGGAAAGACCTGGGCTAGTTAAGCCCTGTACTCTCATGTAACAGAATCCTAGAGACTTTATGGTTTTGAGGTCTACAGGCATATGCAGAGGAAAACCACCAACTTTGGGGGTTGGTTGCATTCTGACTCAACATAGAGACAACTATGGCAGGTCATCATGGTCATGGAAACCAAAACTGTAGATACTGAACAACATGACCCACTGCTATGTTACCTGCTATACTGTAACAAATGTAGTTATGTTAGACAATTGCACTTGTACCTTGCAAGATAGTAGGTGAGGAATTCTGGAAAAAATTGAGCAGGTGGTTCTTTCATTCCATATTCTGTCTACTTAGGGGTTCCCCTGGTAGTGTTCAGCTGATAGCTCAGTTGGATGGTTAGAGATGACTTCATTCACATGTCTGGCATTTTGATGAGAACAGCTGAAAGGCAGGAACTGGCTGGCCCATTCCTTCCTCCATGTAGTCATGAGGGTCCATCTGATTGTCTTTCTTGCAGAGCAGTTGGCCCTCTTATTCCAACAAGACTAATTGTTCTAAAGGATTCAGGTATAATATGCAAGACTTACTATGGCTTAGTCACAGATATCCAAGTAAATCATTTGTAGTGTATTCTTTTTTAAAAAAAATAAGAAAATATTTATTTATTTATTCCCATTTGTTGTCTTTGTTGTTTTATTGTTGTAGTTATTATTGATTGATGTTGTTGTTGTTGGATAGGACAGATAGAAATGGAGAGAGGAAGGGAAGACAGAGAGGGGGAGAGAAAAATAGACACCTGCAGACCTTCTTCACCGCCTGTAAAGTGACTCCCCTGCAGGTGGGGAGTCAGGGGTTCAAACCAGGATCCTTATGCTGGTCCTTGCACTTTGTGCCACCTGCGCTTAACCCGCTGCGCTACTGCCCGACTCCCATTTCTAGTGTATTCTATTGGTTAAGGAAGCTTTTAATGTCAGTTCAGACTCAAGGGAGTAAGGTGGAGAACCATGTCTTCAAAGGAAAATGACACACATAAAATTGGAAGGATTTCTTGATGGTCTATCTGAAAAAAGCTACCACCCCAAAGTTTCAGAATGTGGAGTTTAGAATTAAATAAGTATGAGTTCAATCCTGGGGTCCTTCCATTACTCTGGGAAATGAGAGTGAGTTATACAACTCCCATGAAACTTTTCCATTGATAATCAGGTGTGTGTGGGAGGTCCTACCCCATTCAAAGGATCACTGGTAGGAATTCATGACTGTGTAATTCTTATTACCTAGGTTATCCAGTCAAAGGAAATGTTTTAGAAGAAAGAAGGGAGAAGAATGCTCAGTTGTGCCACAGAGCGACCAGTTGTTGTTGAGAGTTCTCAGAGAGGCAGTAGGATCAATCCTGAACCAGCTACTTATGTTTCAATCAGTCTCTGACTCAATATTTACATCTTTAAAGTGTGCATAAATGCTATTTTCTTCACAGGAGCATTGGGAAGATTAAATGAGGTAAAGTCTAGGTGGTTTGCACATGGCTGTTCAATGATGTTAGTAGCAATGATTATTCTTATCAATCATCTCTAATGCACACAGCAAAACATAATATAGGTACTTTACTCTTATTTTGTGCATCAAGCCCAAAAGGAAATATTATTATTATCAAAATCACAATTACAGTATATTGTGAAATTAAAGGTTACATTTGGATTAAAATGACAAGAGGGATGAGAGAAAGGGTGATTTACAGGTAGAGATAGTCAAAAGTTAATGTTGGTAAAAGAAAAACAGGAGAAAGTTTATAAAGAAGTGATCAAGGGGACAAAAGAATTTAGAATGTTGATGGATAGTTTAAGAAGTACTGAAAGAAAATTGCAGAGACAAAAGTGGATTTATTTATTTAGTCAGTTATTTGTATTTTTATTGGGAGGTTAATGGCTTATAGTGCAGTTGTGGGCATGTGGGTAGAGTTTCCTCTCTTGACATGATAGGTATATGTTGGTATGCTTCTAAAAACCCCTTCTGTTTCATTAGTTTAATCCCCCCTGCTTAACACTATTCTATTTACATAACCACTTCATTCTATTTACATAACCGCTGTTAACAAGCACCACCCTCCCTCCAGGGCATTGGTGGTTCAGTGGTAAAATTATTGCCTGCTCCGCCCCCTCTCCTTTTCACACCCTGATTTTCACCAGTCACTTTTCTCTCCACCCTCTCTGCATCGCATCCTGTTCCCACCCTACTGGGCTAGTCTATTTATAAGGACAAGATTGAAGTTTTTAGTTTAGCTTAGCTTGGTATAGATTGCGCTGCATCCTGCATGAATAAAGAGATACTGCCTACAGCTCAACCATGAGTCCCTGGTCGTCTGTTATCCGCCCGTGAAGCCAGCCCATCGAAAACAACAGGTATATGTAAAACACAAGGGTGATCTTAAAACTCAAAGAGGTTCAGGAGAGAAACAGGTTACCAATTTGAAAGTGAGATCACAGGATAGAGGAAGAAAGCAGGGCACGAAGACTGCGAGAAGTGTTAGAATGTAGGGTGGGAAATGGTTAAGATTTGGAGAACTGAGAGATGTATTTATGATACAATATTTCTACAAAGCAGATATTTGGCATTGGGCTCCTCAGAAAAGTATGTGCATTTATAACTCATATAGATTAAGTTAAAATCCATTCATTTACAAATATTACAATTTGTGAATGAATGGAACTTCCTTATAGATCTAAAGCAGTAAAGACTTGGGACTCTTGAGGAAATAATTAGAACAATAATGAAAAATTTAAAAGGTCATGCACTAAAATGGACTCAGAATTAGGATAATAATGTGGGATGAGATGGCGCCACAGTTGGGATATGAGTTCAGTCTCATTTATTTATTTGTCTGTGTATCAGACAGCTGGCAGCAAAAGGAGCTCTGAGCTCAGGACACATGCCCATGGAGATTCTCAAATAAGGAGGAAGAGATAAACATAGGACTGGGAGTGGGTGAGGGTAGTTCTTCAGATCTCCAGAAAGATAGAGACCCTTGCTGCTGGTCCCAGAAACCTCAGTGTTGATAGCCCTAAACTGAAAACAATAATAACAACAACTACTACTCTTAAAATGGTGGTCAAATAAAATGTGACACACTCATCCATGCCTTGGAATATAGCCAGTAATTAAAGGGAACTGAAAATGGACCATGCAACATTTTCACTCAATCTCTAGAGAACTATACCGAATAATATATGCCCATATCAAAAGTTGACATGCTGTATAATTATACTTACATTACATTCTAAAAATGATAGACTGGTGATTGCCAGGAGGTGGGTGGTGGAGGATGGGTAGGGATGAATATAAAGAGAGACCCACTTTCCCCATGCAAACATGAATAATTTCATTGTTGCTGTTCCCCAGTGAAGCAACTATGGTGCCAAGTTATTTAAGAAATAACTTTGGAAGTTGTTTCAAGATTGTACCACATAAAAGGAGACATTTCCAAGACTAGTACAGATACTACACCTTCCCTGCTGCCACTCTCCCCAGATCAGCATGACAGAAACTCCATTTGTGTGGGTGTATCCAAAAACACAGTGCTTCCCTTTCCTCCAGAGCCCAGTTGATGGTTATATTATCCCTTGAGAGGACATGTCAGGAGCACTTCTCATACTTGCCTTTTCTGTTTCTCTTCAGAGCAGTTAAATTCTGGATGAGTGGTTAAACTGTCCATTACTCAGACCTAATTCATACCTATTTAAGACCTCCCAGGTTTGAAAGGCCACACATTCTGAGTGCCAAGTTAAGGTTTCCAAGCTCACTTGTTTAGAGGCTGCATACCAATGAAAACTTTTGAAATAAATGTAGACTTCACTATCTTTACTTTAGTAACACTAGAGAAGAGAGCTAAGTTTCTTCCCCCAATCCTGAACTGGCGGGTAAGTGGAAAATGCTCAAGGCAAAAGGCAAATATCAAAATATCTGTTCTTATCCAGAGAGGAGCTCATTTTATTAGACATGGAGTGTGTGGAAGTTCAAAGAAATGGACATTCTCAAAAACAATCAAAGCATTTGTGGTATTGCTCTAGGTCTTTTGGCAACAAATACCAAGGGAAGCATTCAACCTGATAACAAAGCAGTAGTAATTAAGACAACATGGTGCTGGAATCAAATAGATACTTGGATCAATGGAACAGAATTAAGAGCCTAGAAATGAACCCACATATATACAACTACCTAGCATATGATATAGGGGCCAAAACAACTCAGTGAGTTAAAGAAGGTTCAACAAATGGTGCTGGGAAAATTGGACAGCCACATGTAGAAAAGTGAAACTGGGGGGCCTTGCGGTAGTGCACCAGGTTAACTGTACATAGTAGAAAGCACAAGGACCCACATAAGGATCCTAGTTTGAGGCCCTGGTTCCCCATGTGTGTGTGTGGGTGGGTAAAGTGGTAATGCAAGTCTGCAGCCCAGCCCCCTCTTTCCTCTCTCTCTCTCTCTCTCCCCCCCTTTTTTTTTTCCTTTCTTTCTCATCGCTCCTTCATAGGCTTGTATGTGGTCCACAGTACTTAAGTAGAGTTCACTCATTCATCCACCACAGGTAACAGAGCTCACTTTCTAGTTCCTGTTCTCTCACTGGTGGCCAAGGGTAGAACTGGACATCCTACCCTTTCTTGCAGTGAACCCCAACCCTCAGTATTTTACACAATGTATGAGAGACAGCATCACCTCTGTCAGCACAGAACTTAGAATATCCCAATACTTTTTGAAAGTCGTGAGCCAGAAAAAGTGAATAAAAATCAAATACACATACGAAATGTATTTTGGTCATCAGAAAAACCAAAATATAGCACAAAGTGTTCTCCTTTTTTTTTTTTTTTTTTTACTGTTGAATACTGTTTCTTCATAGAAAAATACCACAGTTTCAGCTCAAATATTTTAATGGAAAGCTTGAGCAGTACACATATCCCTGGGGCAATGTTTTCAATGAAAAACCTTTTAGAGCTAAATATAGTCCCATTTCAAGCTGGTCATGTTCTGAGGAGTTAGTGGGGCCTAGTCCCTGACTAACAGTAATTCTTGGTGTGACTTTCAGAGCTGTCACTACCAAGCCTTTCTGATTCTGATTTTTATTAGGCTAGATTGCAGACAACACTTTGCCAAAAGAAATGTGATCTGCTGTGGAGGTGTGACAATACTTTTGCCAACACTGTGGAATGATTGATTCAGAGTGTTGTAGATTGGTGTAAGAGAAGTTGGTGTGTGAAAATGGGCTCCTGTGAACTGTTCTTTATTTGCCTATGTTGATTGTATTTTAAATACAAATGATCAAGGACAGACAGTCTGTGGAACTCCAACTAATGCAAATATTACTTTAGCTGAAACGATGCCTTGCAGTGTTTTCCCAACTAATTACAGGCTACCCTTATTAAGTAATTAGAGCAATTTATTGACAGCCAAATTATCAGTAGCACCAACACAGCACTAAGGACTATTCCAAACATGTTTTGTTTTGCTAATTCTGAGTGGTTGTGAATCTTTTGGTTTCTTTTTAGTCAGTTAAGATGTCTTACCTTATGTTTCTGTGTGAAAATAAGAGCAAACACCAGCTCTGCAGTGTCTACCAGTTCTTATGGACTTAGCCTACAATGGTTCCTCCTTTTGGGCTCCCTGAAGAGGAGACGCTAATGGAAAGCATATATATATATACTGTCCAAGGAAGCACCCTGGAAAGGAAGACTCCACAATTCAGAGAAAAGCCCTCCTGTGAATTATGGGCTCTACTTTCCTGTTTCCTGCTATGATTCATAATTTCTTTTCTTTCTTTTTTTTTTTTCTTTCAAAGTTTGGATGTTTTATGTTGTAACATCTTTGTATACAGCCCCTCCCCTCACTGGGGCTTTTTTCTGTTTGCTTATTTAGTGACTTGTCTGAGCTATTTTATTTTTAAATATATTTGGATGCTTAAGTCATGCTTAGATTTTAACCAAGCAAGATAGCCAACAAGTCTGGATAATTGGCATTCCCAACCCCCACCCCAGAAAGACAATAGAGGTTATTTACATGAGCTGAACAAGCTTGAGGGTCTGAGGACTGGTGCTTCCAAGCCTTCCTACCTCCCTGGAAAATAAGAGGTGGGTCCCCTGAGAGGGCCTCTCCTCCCACCTGAGAAATAGACAGGTACAAGAAAGAATTATTAAAGGACCTGCAGGCTTGAAAAAGGGCGAATAAAGAGAAACTCCACAGTGGGAACCATAGCTTCCAACACACCAACCTCCAGGACTGAAAGCTACGAGAAATCATTCACACAGAGCAGGGGTGGATAGCATTACCTGATCTGTGAGGCCACACAGGGAAACCTTGAAAAAAAATTAAAAGGGATTAAAAAGGAAAAAAAAAAAAGACACTGGGTCAGGGATAGATTTGGGACTGGAATATCCTGCCCCACCCCCAGACTAAACACTATTTTCTTTCAACAAAACATTTTTTTTTCCTAGCATGAATGAGGCTCTGAGGCAGGCTAGTCTGAAGATGCCAGTATTTGAGCTTTAATTCATTATGACTTATGTGTATCTTCCTTTCATATTCTACCATCTCTATATTGTTAATAATAACTAATACAATTTGAGTTCTCTGTAAATAGTTGTTATACTGCATTTAGGGAAAAATGGTAATCAGGAAGCCTGTCCAAGTTTAGTACTGGTATAACTAAACATAGTAGTAATCTTAACTACATAGCATCAACTTATTATTTTTGATCTGCATTTGACTGAATCCATAGAGATAGAGACTGTGGCTAGGGAGAGGCAGCATTTCACAAATCAGAATGCTAGACCTTTCAGGTTAGCTCACCTGGTAGGACCTGGTGCATTGCTGTGTGAATGACCTAGTTCTAACCCTGGCTCCACATGGGAGGACCAAAGCACCTAGGGAATCTTTGTAATGGTCTCTCTCTCTCTCTTTCTCTCTCTCTCTCTTCCATTCTCTCCCCTCCTACTTCTCTCTCTCTCTATATATATATATGTATATGTATATGTATATGTATATGTATATGTATATGTATATGTATATGTATATGTATATGTATATGTATATGTATATGTATATGTATATGTATATGTATATGTATATGTATATACATATATATATACTTCATATATATATGAATGAAAAAAATTCACAGAGCAGTGAACTCATTCATGTAGGAGACTCAAGTTCCAGAAAAAGAGAGAAGAACATTATCATATTACACTGATAGTTAGCCTTTAATTGACATTTTGGGAGATGTGAAAGATTGTGCTTGGGAAGATGTAAAACCTAAGTGAGATCCCTGAAACCAGTGCCTGTAGAAACCTCTCAGTTCAGCATTCAAATAAACTCTACATGTCTACACTGTTTCTAAGACTTTATGAGAACAACTGAAACCAAGTGTGAAACAGGTGAAACAGATGTATTTTTTTAATTTATTTTCCCATTTTTGTTGCCCTTGTTGTTTAACATTGTTGTGGTTATTGGTGTTGTTGTTGTTGGATAGGACAGAGAGAAATGGAGAGAGGAGGGGAAAACAGAGGGGGAGAGAAAGACACCTGCAGACCTGCTTCAGAAGACCCCATGTTTGAGATGTTCCAATAAACATAACACACAGGAAGCTGCAGAAGTGACCACACACCCAGCTGTGCAGAGGACAATACCCAACCATTAGAGGGACCAAATCTGGAGCTGACTGGCTAAAGACATGCATAGCTTGTGAAGTCTCTACCAGAGAGATCACACAGTTCTTTATGAGGACTCTAATTTTTTTATATTTATTTATTCCCTTTTGTTGTCCTTGTTGTTTTATTGTTGTAGTTATGATTGTTGTTGTTACTGATGTTGCCGTTGCTGGATAGGACAGAGAGAAATGGAGAAAGGAGGGGAAGACAGAGAGGGGGAGAGAAAGACACCTGCAGACCTGCTTCACTGCCTGTGAAGCAACTCCCCTGCAGGTGGGGAGCCAGGGGCTCAAACCAGGATCCTTACACCAGTCCTTACACTTTTCACGACGTGAGCTTAACCTGTTGTGCTACAGCCTGACTCCCTAGGACTCTAATTTTTGCCTGACGCAGGAGCATCACTCGAGGTCCTTCTCCCATGCCTTTGTAGGAGGCTCCTTCATCTTCCCTCCTGTCCTTTTGTGGAAGAAGAGGGGAGATCCTGTCTTTTTGAGTAGGAACAGAGGAGATCCCCTCCAAGCTTCATTCTGATGGTCATAGACTGTCCTCAGCATAGAAGAATCACATAGAAGTTCCAAGGAGATGAGTATTTGTTGAGAGTGTGGAGAGAGATAGAGAAGCATGTAGATGAGAGAGAGAGAGAGAGAGAGAGAGAGAGAGAGAGGAAGACCCAGACTCTTAGCCTCTCAGCTTCCCAGTTTTTTTTTTTTTACAATGAATATAACCTACATTTGGTATTCTCTGTCAAAAAACAATATTAATTTTTAGAAACTTATTCTGAAGCAATTGCTATATATATTAAGTTTCTTTACTGGGGGGGTTAATGCTTTACAGTCAGCAGTAAAATACAAAAGTTTGTACATGCATAACATTTCCACATCAAGCTTTTATAGTCCCTCTGGTGAGCCCAGAGCCTGAGGCTGTGGCCTTTGTCTTCAGATGTTCACATTTGTATCTATCTGCATTTATGGCCTTGCAAGGGAGAGAGGGAGGGAGTGCCCTGGAGGGTCATTTTTGGCCACTTTTGGCCATTTCTTCTGGCTAGCTTCAGGGTTCCGGGCAAAGGGTTGTCTTCCCTAGAAGACCCCTCACACTTATCCTGCTGGGAGGGTGGGGAGCTGGGTGATGGTGCACCTGCTTGAGCACACTGCTCTGCACCTAAGACTTTCTCTGTAAAACCTCAAAACCTATCTCTCTCTTTCCTTTCATTGAACTTGGTGTTTGCCACCCATTCCTGGGTGCACAGATCACAGGTCACAAGATAACCTGAGAAATTAGGAATAGGATTCATGAGAGCATCACTCTGGAACAAGCAGAAAGTCCCATGCAAGCAAGTCCTGGACTCCACCTGCTACCTGGACTGCACTTGTATTGCTTCTTAATTTCTTTTCTGTCTGCTAGAATGGATGCTGTCTCTGTCATAAACTGCTAAATCAAAGCAAAAAAAAGTTTTTAAAATTTACTCAGTTGAAATATTTCATGATGGTTTCTGACTTCTTGCTGTTTAGTTGTTGGGGTAAGTTTTCCAAGGGAGCTAAGTAGATGTAAGAGTCAGGCTAGAGGAGGTGAGGCTACGGAGCAGCTGCAGCTGTGTTTCTCTCCTCTCCTCTACTCTCCTGGATCAACTAATACCAAAGGAGACCACCTGGGACTGCAACAAGACAGGACTGGAGCGACTTCAGGAACCACCAAATCACCAGTGAGTGCAAACACGTGTGGCTCTTGGACAGAGAGGAGCCTAGGGAGAGATAGAGTGGCTGGTAACAGTCCAGCAGTTTACCATTCGAGACACCACCTCCAGTCTGTTTCACCAACAGAAAGATGGCTGATGGGAGAAGACTCCCCTGAGACTCACCAAATGCCACTGTGAGTCCCCATTGCTACTGCCCTCAGAATCTGGAGCAGCATCAGGGAGGCCCTGGGCTGACACCAGGGGACAGAGAACTAACCAGGAAACTCAAGAGAAGACCTATACCTCGGTGGTTATTAGAGAGCTGAAAACTGAAATAGCTGAGCTAAAAACACAACTAGATGAACAAGCTAAAACAGTATCAGAACAGGGTAACAAGATAGATGAACTCCAGAAAATAGTAGAGGGGAAAGAGAATAGAGTACATGAGGCTGAAGACAGAATTAGCAAGATCAAGGACAAATTAGAGACAACTAAAAAAGAAGTAAGAGATCTCAAAAAGAGATTAAGAGATACTGAAAACAACAACAGAGACCTATGGGATGACTTCAAAAGAAATAATATATGCATTATTGGCTTACCATAAGAAGAAAGAGTGGAAGGGGAAGAAAGCATTCTTCAGGCCATAGTAGCTGAAAACTTCTCTAGTCTAGACAACATCAAACACATAAAGGTTCAACAAGCCCAGAGGGTCCCAAACAGAATTAACCCAGACTTAAAGACACCAAGACACACCTTATTTACAATGGAATGGAATAAGAATAAAGAAAAGATCCTGAAGGCTGCAAGAGAAAAACCAAGAGTCATCTACAGACGAAAACCCATAAGATTAGCAAGAGTTCTCCATATAAACACTACAGGGCAGAAGAGAATGGCAAGATATCTATCAAGTGCTCGACGAGAAAGGCTTTCAACCAAGACTACTGTATCCTGCTAGACTGTTATTCAGACTAGCTGGAGGCATTAAAACCTTCTCAGACAAGCAACAGTTGAAAGAATAAACTATCACCAAGCCTTCCCTTGAAAGAAATTCTGAAAGGTCTCCTATAAACAGCAAACCACCATAAATAGGCCATATATCAGAACACTCTAAAACTCTAAAAGAATGGGGTTAAAATATATTCAATCTTTGATATCAATAAATGTCAATGGCCTGAATGCACCTATTAAAAGACACAGAGTAGGAAGATGGATCAGAAAACACAACCCAACAATATGCTGTCTACAGGAAACCCACCTAACTCAAAAAGACAAACACAGACTCAAAGTGAAAGGATGGAAAACTATCATGCAGGCCAATGGCCCACAAAATAGGGCAGGGACAGCTATTCTCATATCTGACACGATAGAATGTAAATAAATAAAATTTAAAAAGATAGGGATGGACATTACTTACTGTTCAGAGGATCAGTCAATCAAGAGGATTTAACAATTTTTAACATCTATGCACCCAATGAGAAGCCATCTAAATATATCAAACTTCTACTGTAAGAGCTACAGCAATATATTAATAGCAACACAGTCATAGCAGGGGATTTCAACACCCCACTCTCTCAGCTTAACAGATCATCCAGGCAGAAAATCAATAAAGACATGAGGGAGCTAAATGAGGAGATAGGTAAACTAGAACTATTGGACATTTCCAGAGTCATTCATCCCAAGAAACTGGAATATACATTTTACTCAAGTCCACACAGGTCATTCTCAAGGATAGACTACATGTTAGAAAAAGCACAAACAGCCTGGTTGCACATCTTAAAGACCTAGAAGAAGAAGAACAAAGGAACCCTAAAGCAACCAAAAGGACAGAAATCACTAGAGTTAGGGCAGAAGTCAATAACATTGAAAATAAGAAAACCAAACAACAGATCAATGTAAGTAAATGTTGGTTCTTTGAAAGAGTGAACAAAATCAACAAACCTTTTGCCAGAATCACAAACAAAAAAGGGAGAAGACCTAAATAAATCGGATAGTAAATGAAAGAGGAGATATCACAACACACACCTCAGAAATTCAGCATATCTTGCGAGACTGCTATGAACAACTATATGCCACAAAGCTAGAGAACCTGAAAGAAATGGACGATTTCCTAGATACCTACGAACTTCCAAGATTAAGTAAAGAGGAACTAGATAACAAGAACAGGCCCTTCACAGCTAATGAAATTGAAACAGTTATCAAAACCTTCCCAAGAATAAAAGTCCTGGACTAGATGGTTTTACAAATGAATTCTACAAAACCTTCAAAGAAGAACTAATACCTCTACTTTTAAAAGTCTTCCAGAAGATTGAAGATTCAGGAATGCCTCCCTTCCAGCTTCTATGAAGCCAACATCACTTTGATACCAAAAGCAGACAGGGACACAATCAAAAAAGAAGACTTCTGAAAATTATGAGTCACTACTCAAGGAAATTGAAAAAGACACAAAGAAGTGAAAAGATAATTCACGTTCAAGGGCTGGAAGAATTAACATCATCAAAATGCATATACTACCCAGAGCCATATACAGATTTAATGCTATCACCATCAAGATCCCAACCACATTTTTTAGGAGAATAGAAGAAATGCTAATAATGTTTATCTGGGACCAGAAAAGTCCTAGTATTGCCAAAACAATCTTGAGAAGAAAGAACAGAACTGGAGGCATCACATACCCAGATCTCAAATTGTATTATAAGGCCGTTGTTATCAAAACTGCTTGGTACTGGAACATGAATAGGTACATTGACCAGTGGAATAGAATTGAGAGCCCAGAAGTAAGCCCCCACACCTATGGACATCTAATCTTTGACAAAGGGGCCCAGACTATTACATGGGGAAAGCAGAGTCTCTTCAACAAATGGTGTTAGAAAAAATGGGTTGAGACACGCAGAAGAATGAAACTGAACCACTATATTTCACCAAATACAAAAGTAAATTCCAAGTGGATCAAGGACTTGGATGTTAGACCACAAACTATCAGATACTTAGAGGAAAATATTGGCAGAACTATTTTCTGCATAAAGTTTAAAGATATCTTTGATGAAACAAATCCAATTACAAAGAAGACTAAGGCAAGTATAAACCTATGGGACTACATCAAACTAAAAGCAAAAGAAACCACTACCCAAACCAAGAGACCCCTCACAGAATGGGAGAAGATCTTTACATGCCATACATCAGACAAGAGTTTAATAACCAAAATATATAAAGAGATTGTCAAACTCAACAAGAATATGAATGACCCCAAAAATAGGGAGAGGACATGTACAGAATATTCACCACAGAAGAGATCCAAAAGGCCAAGAAACATATGAAAAAAATGCTCCAAGTCTCTGATTGTCAGGAAATGCAAATAAAGACAACAATGAGATACTACTTCACTCCTGTGAGAAAGTCATACATCAGAAAATATAACAGCAGCAAATGCTGGAGAAGTTGTGGGGTCAAAGGAACCCTCCTGCACTGCTGGTGGGAATGTAAATGGATCCAACCTTTGTGGAGAGCAGTCTGGAGAACTCTCAGAAGGCTAGAAATGGACCTACTCTAGGATCCTGCAATTCCTCTCCTGGGGATATAGCCTAAGGAACCCAACACACCCATCCAAAAAGATCTGTGTACACATATGTTCTTGGCAGCACAATTTGTAATAGTCAAAACCTGGAAGCAACCCAGGTGTCCAACAACAGATGAGTGGCTGAGCAAGTTATGGTATATATGCACAATGAAATACTACTCAGCTATTAAGAAAGGTGACTTCACTGTTTTTAGCCGATCTTGGATGGACCTTGAAAAATTCATGTTAAGTGAAATAAGTCAGAAACAGAAGGATGAATATGGGATAATCTCACTCTCAGAAAGAAATTGAAAAACAAGATCAGAAGAGAAAACACAAGTAGAACCTGAACTGGAATTGGCGTATTGCACCAAAGTAAAAGACTCAGGTGGGTAGATGGGGAAAATACAGATCCAACAGGACCTAGTGGGGATTGTATTGTTATATGGAAAACTGGGAAATGTTATGCATGTACAGACTATTGTATTTACTGTTGAATGTAAAACATGAATTCTCCAATAAAGAAAAAAAAAGGCTATACTGACTCCAGCTCTCTGATTTTAAATGGGCCCCAAGACATAAGTATACAAATTAACCAGATACATATGAAAGTATATAATCATTGGTCAGAATAATTTCTTCAAATTCCAGTGCACTTCATTAGCTTATTGGTTTTGTGGAACCATGGTGAGCGTGTGAAGCCGGAGTTAGAGAAAAAAACAGAGGGATGCAGAGGTGCGAGTTTCCATTGCCTCCTCACATGCACTGGAAAGTATGTATTCAATTTGTTTTCATCTAAGCTGAGCATCCACTCAACTTCTTCCTGTATATTTTTCATTTTTCTTTTTATTTATTTATTTATTTATTTATTATTTGATAGACACAGATCAATTGAGAGAGGAGGGGCAATAGAGAGTGAGAGAGACAGAGAGACACCTGTAGCCTACCACTCATGAAGCTTCTTCCCTATACATGGGGACCAGGGATTGAACCTGGGTTTCCTTGTGCCCTGTAATCTGTGTGCTTAACCAGGTGCGCCACTGCCTGCCTCCTACTTCTTTATATATAACCAGCACTAGCAGGCTCTTCGGCAAGAATTTTCAGCAAGTACGTTGTTACAGAATGTTGGATAAGTTGGGAAATAATGAATCCATGGTGAGGTTCTTCATCCATTTTTCCATTTTACAATTGAGCAGTCTTTATAAATAAAAATGCACTGCTATTTTTATTTAGCACTGTTTATTATTTATTTACTTTATCATTGAACTGGACAGAGATTTAATGAGTGCCTGTTATGGGCTGGTTACCATTCCAGACAGTAAGGATACTTCAGAGAACAGCACAATCACCCTTGCCCTTATGACGCTTACACTGAGATGGTGAAGCAAAAAGAGCAAACCGTAGAAAATTACTGGTGAGTTAGACTACATCAGAGTTAAATTATCTGCTCTTCTAGACTCAGAAGATGTTGCCATCTTCAGGTCTTTACAGTCTAGAGAGTCAGAGACAAACATAAACAAGCAGAAAAATAAAGGACATAATTTTACTTTTCACAAGGCGGAAAGTGATCTGTGATGTAGGAATATATAACAGGATATTGACACAGGGAGCGGCTGGGTGGATAGGACATGGGATGGATATCCTGCCAGTTTATCTCTTGCACTTAAATCTATCTAGATTTCAGGCTTGCTCTGAATGCTGGCATTGCATCTGAAATCTTCCCAGCTAATTTTAGTCAGTTGCCTCTTCATTGTAGCATAGGGCAGCTGATACACCCTTCTTAGTTTACTCCATTGCTAGATGAAAAGGCACTAAGAAATGACTACATTTCATTTGGTCAGTGTCCACACTCCCTCTCAGAATAGTTAATAACCTAATTTCCTTCACTATACATCAGACTCTGTAAACTTCCAAGTGGATAATTTTATATGTGTTCTTTTGAATCTGGCTTCATTGTATCATCTTGGCGTTACTGTGGATCGCACTTTGTCATTTCACGAACATCTCATAAAAACTGCAGCAAAGGTGGGCTCGAGGAATAACGTCATTGCAAGACTGGCCAGCTCCTCATGGGGCACGAGCGCTTCCACACTACGATCATCATCTCTGGCATTATGCTATTCCACTGCAGAATACTGTGCCCCAGTATGGTTCCGTAGCCCCCATGTCCACTTGGTTGATTCCAAATTATATTCCTCCATGAGCATAATTTCTGGAACCATCCGTTCCACCCTGGTTCCATGGCTGCCAGTTCTTAGTAACATCGCCCCGCCAGATATTCGTCAGGATGCGGCATCATCTAAGTTCATTTCCCACGTCTACGCTCGACCGGACCTGGCAATATACGCGGATATCTTCGCCCACCCTGTCCAACGCTTGACGTCTCGTCACCCAATCTGGTCCCCTACGCCTACACTGAACTTCTCTGTTCCAGACTCTTGGAAACAGAGTTGGCAGTCAGCTGAGGTAAAGAACAAACACCTCATCACAGACCCCTGCAAGCGTCAACCCGGCTTTGACCTAGCACGTTATGATTGGGCCCTCCTCAATCGCTATCGAACAGGCCATGGCCAGTGCGCCGCTATGTTCCATCGCTGGGGAGCCAGAGACGACCCGAATTGCCCCTGTGGCTACAGACAGACTATGACCCACATAGTCAACGACTGCCACCTCTCCAGATTCAAAGGAGGTCTCGAAACTTTACATCAGGCTCAACCTGATGCTGTTGACTGGCTACGGAAGAAGGGCAAATGCTAGAAGAAGAAGAAGTGAAGATGAACTAATTTTTTTTTCTTTATTTACTACAGTACTTATCAGCTCTGGCTCTCTGCAGGAGATTGAAGATGAGACTTTGGAGCCTCAGGCATGTTTGTTTGCCTCAGACATATTTGTTTGCATAACCATTATGCTATCTACCCCTGCCTGAACTAATTTTTTGATGTCTGCTTTTGTTGTTGTTGTTACCTGCAAAATTGATCTAAATTTTAGTATATGCTTTCCGTTTTCTGTGTGCATATTCCATTATATGAATAAACCACAGCTTCGAATATAGTATTGATTCTTATTGGTTGCTTCCAATTTCTTATTATTATTAGCAGAGAAAACTTGAGCCACTTGCTTAAATAACTGTGAGATAATACCTGTATCATGAAATGTATGTAACTCTGGATAAATACTGTTCAAAATTTTTTCCAAATGTTTATGTATTTATATGAACTGGTACTGTGAGAGTTCTCTGTCTTTGCCCTCTCATAAACACTGGGTTGACTGTACAATTTTTGTATTTGTGTGCATGTTTATGTTTGCCACTGGGTCTCCAGAATAGAATCTTTGTGGAGGTGAGACTGGGTTTATTGAGTGTTTGGTGTTGCTTTGTTCTGTTTTTGCCATTTCTTGTGTGTCCAGTGATGTAATTTTTGTTCTTAATTAGTTTCATTCAGGGTTAATGATATTAAACACATTTTCACAATATGTTAGCACTCTAGAGAACTTTTTATCAAGTGCTTGCTCAAGTCATTCAACCATTTTTTTCTATTTGTTAAACTTTTCATTAAATGTGTAGAAGTTAGAAATCCCTTTTGTTGAATATAAATACTCTATTCCAGGTTTTTTTGTTGTTGTTGTTTTTCAAAATTATTTTTTGAAGAGAGGGAATCTGATTTTTCACTTTCTATTAATATGTGCATTTATTTTAACATAGGAAAGCAGAAGAATGAGAGAATATGTTTGTGCTCTATATGCCAACCACATTTGAAATGCAGCAGTCAATCTTATAACTCAGCTAAAACTCTTGCATAAATCTCTGGTCAGACACATTATAAAACCAAAGTGCAACTGTGTAAAAAAGTGGAGAACTCTTAGTATTTTACAAAAAGAACAGTGAAATAGGTTTCCTTAGAAATAGAAAAACCAGTCAGCATATCACCAAGATAATCTCTAAACAGCCAAAATGTGTCAGCTTAAATCATGTCGTATGCTAGAAAAACTGAGAGCTTTGCTTATCAAAGTCGAACAGAGCTCTGGTGTGTGTGCATGTGTCCCTAGCACTTGTGATAAAAAATATCAAAGGCGCGTGACGCGTGCGCACACACACACACACACACACACACACACACACACACACACACACCTTGGTTTATTATTAGTGGGATTTTTGTTTGTTTGTTTGTTATACTATTTTTTTTGTTATTATACAAAAAGAAGAGCTAGAAAAGACAAAGAAAATAATTTTCCTGTTTTGGTATTTATGTTCACACTCTATATTGGTATTTATAACACAGACATTCTGAGCCTTTCAATGTCTTAAGTTCAATTTCTCATGAAGTAGACCCTAAGATAGGGGCTTATTTGAAGAAATATCACTTGGTAGTGAATCCCTTAAAATTCCTGTAAGGGAGAGGGGAAATAAAATAGCAAAGGGGAGCTAGCCAATATCGGGATGTTATCTAGAACAAACAAACAAACATATCATGGACCAGTGGAAATTAATTCCCACCAGAAAACTGTAGAAATTAATGGCCAAACATGAATTTTCATGCTATCTTCTCTGAAAGGAATGGCAAATGAAGCTTCCATCCCACCCCATTGGTTAAAGATTATTTGCTGTGGGGAATAACATAGAGGGATAGACATTTCCATATCTCCTGTAGGAAGGGACCCTGGAGCTCTGAATGTGTCTCTTGACATTACTGTCAGTCACTTGAGCCCTTTCATTGTCATTCACATCAGGAACAGGATATAAACCTGTCATACAATGAGAGAAGACTATGGGCACTTCTAATTAAAAATAAAGACACTTAGAATTTAGGTGAGTTTATTAAAACAACAACAACAACAACACCAAAACCTGAGGGCTCAAGCCAACCACCAGTCTTCTGATAGTTTTGAAAAACTGCTCTCAAATTGAGTCCTTGTGTAGATATTTATTACACTGTGCCCATGAGGGGAGATTCACCTACAATCACTAGATAGTAGTTGCCAGTTTAGCAGAGATCAGTGTAATCTATGCATTGAGACAAGAAAACAGGTCAATTCATTTTATTTTCTTTCTTCTAATCTATTCCTTTAACACATTCTTCTGGGAATGGGTTTCTGGCTGTCATGGCATAGTTACTCCTCCACCTTGAAGGTCTTACTGGTCCTGGTCTCAGTCACCAAGAAGAGGGAGACGCCAGAGACAACCTCTTTTCAGAATCAGGCCTATTGTATCGTCACTCTAGACTGACATTCATATTGTCTTTGATTGATTTACATTTACTGACCAAAGAGTTGAAGACTCGATCCTGAAAATAAGTTTATTTTACATGTTTTTTTGTACTTGATTTTTGTTACAGTCCTGTGTTTTTCAAAAATATTTCAGCTGGGTTGTGATTTCTTTTTTTTTTTATATTTATTTTATTTATTTATTCCCTTTGTTGCCCTTGTTGTTTTATTGTTGTTGTCATTGTTGGATAGGACAGAGAGAAATGGAGAGAGGAGGGGAAGACAGAGAGGAGGAGATAAAGATAGACACCTGCAGACCTGCTTCACCGCCTGTGAAGCGATTCCCCTGCAGGTGGGGAGCCGGGGCTTGAACCGGGATCCTTATGCCGGTCCTTGTGCTTTGCGCCACCTGCGCTTAACCCGCTGTGCTACAGCCCAACTCCCTGGGTTGTGATTTCTATCAGAGTTCAAGCAATAGAGGACCTCCAACCCCACCCCCTGGCGAAGCCTCTAGGCTGACTGTCCATGTGGGTCTCTGTGATGTCAGGTGGATATAAAACCTGAGTAGTCAGTCCAGTGCTCCACATCTAAGGGGCAAAGTGCATTTTGCGAAAATGCAGAAAGGAAGCCGTATTTAAATTAGTGGAAGAAAGGGGAAAACTATCATATATTTTTACTGCCTATCATCTGGAAAGCCGAAATAGGAGAAAGTACATACCCCTGCATGGGGAAAGAAAATGTTCTTTTATCCAACAACAACAAACAAGCCCCTTTACTTTATTTTCTAGATTTCTCTATGGTTTTCCATAGATCACAAGTGCCAGATCACAATCCTTTTACTATTTCCCAATAAAAATTTTATTTCTTTGCTGGCGAATTAGCAGGTTATTTTACTTTTAAGGTTGACAATGCCTACACTGAAACTCTGTACTACAGCAACAAGAACTAAACCACTGTGCTACATACTAGTGTAAGTCTACCCAGTAAGTGACTGTGCTTATGTTAAGTTCACTTTTTATTAAATTCACCAGCCTATGTAGAAAAAAAAGTCAAAATTACTTTAAGAGGAGGAGGAGAAACTGGCAAGAATTTTGTCCCTGTTCGTTTGTTTAATTTATGTATTTAATAATAAAGGGGAAAAAAACAGAGGGCTTCAAAAGTGGTTCATCAGTAGAGTGCAAGCTTTCTAAGCACGAAACTCTGAATTTAAGCTCCAGAACATGGGAACATCATGTACAACACCAAGAATGCAGAGGGTGGAGTTCTGTGCATGGTGGAGTGAGGCATTTGTGTCTATCCTGCTCTCCTACTCTCTGAAAATACAGAACAAAACTAGAATGCTATGAGGCAATTCAACATTATTACAAATGTGGAGAGCTCTGTGTGACTTTTTTCACAAAGCTTCATTAAACAACAACAACAAAAAATTAAGAATAAACTAAAAACTATATCTTCCATAAGTATTTATATGCTACTAAGGTCATGATCTCTCCAGTCCCTCATCAAAGCACCTGCTATAGTTCAACATGGATACAAGGAGGAAGTGCCAGCTGGCAGTGTATAGATCTGTGTTGAGGGCTTGAGGATCCAGCCCTAATTCTCTCTCACAGTCACTCTCTTTGTCTCTGGGTGGTTGGACACTGTCTATATATTTTCTTTGTTTGGGCACAGATGGGACAACACAAGAAGGAGAGGCTTAAGGGGACAGCACAGTGATTTATGTAGCACTCTCATGCCTGAGGCTCCTAGGTCCCAGGTTCAATCCCCAGTGCCACCAAAAGCCAGAGGTGAACAGTGCTTTGCTCAGATGAGTCAAAGCGTGTGCACTGTACTGGAGAGAGTGTTGTGTGGGGCTCCCCTGCAAAGCTCAGATCTTAATGCTGGAGTATGCACATACAAAGCCATCATGGTGGCCTCCCTAGTCATTTTCACCTAAGTACCACTTACTGTCCTAAGACTAACTGTGAAATTTATAAAAGAAAAGGATTCTTCCAGAGAATTCTCAAGACTCTGTTCACATATCAAATCCAAAATCAGTTCTTACTAATCAGCCCCCCATCCCAGCTGAATGCACTCCCAATTCCTTCCATCAACAGGAAAGAGTTCACTCTTCCTCCCTAGTCCTTAGTTGAGTTGAGGTTGTCCTTGTGACTGGCTTTGACCAATAGCACCTGGTGAACAATAAGCTGTGTCTGCTGTGGGCATCACCTATTAGGCCAGGCAGTGTCCACTTTCTCTGTAGGA
Source organism: Erinaceus europaeus (assembly GCF_950295315.1). Classification (NCBI taxonomy): domain Eukaryota; kingdom Metazoa; phylum Chordata; class Mammalia; order Eulipotyphla; family Erinaceidae; genus Erinaceus; species Erinaceus europaeus. The sequence goes on along the minus strand of NC_080162.1, from coordinate 106,196,669 downwards.
AAAACAGTCACCAAGCTGTAAGGAAATGTTGGCTGGACTACTTAATGATGACACACTTCAGGAAAGGGACAGACTCAGTAAGGACCAGAATATGGCAGACATATGAGAGAAGCTGTTTTGGGTCTTCCAGCTATAACTCCAATCTAAGACAATCAAATGAGTGATGTTGGGAGGTTCATGGAGAAGAGAACACTGCCCAGCACTGCCTGAATTCCCAAAGAATTTAGAGAAATAATATGCCATTGCCGTTTTTCTAAATATTTATTTATTTTCTTTTGTTGCCCTTGTTTTTTATTGTTGTAGTTATTATCATTGTCATCGTTGCTGGATAAGTCAGAGAGAAATGGAGAGTGGAGGGGAAGACAGAGAGGGGAAGAGAAAGCTAGACACCTGCAGAACTACTTCACTGCCTGTGAAGTGATTCCTCTGCAGGTGGGGAGCCAGGAGCTCAAACCGGGATCCTTACGCCAGTCCTTGCGCATTGTATTATGTGCACTTAACCCACTGTGCTACCGCCTGACTCACCTTGCCACTGCCATTTTAAGTGACTACATTTTGTAGTGGGTTGTGATACAGTCACAGATGATGAAAACATGGGCAAAATATTCAAGCAAAGTAGATAGCCATTGTCCTTCACAACACACTCCTGGCACTTCATGCTTCATTGAACACAGCAGCTTGTTCTTTCTAGCGTGTTCTTGGTGCATTTCCAAGTAGGTCTACTCCTTCCCCCGACATGTCCCTCTGAACTCTGTAGCTAATCATCCTTAATCCTGTTTCTGCACCAAAGGGAATAGGCTGTGCTCAGTGTGTTGTTAGACACTATCCATACATTTTCTTTGTTAGCCTTCCCATGCCCCAGGCTTTCAAAGGCACGTCAGCCAGTCTTCTGAAGAGGTCCTTCTCCTCTTCTAGTACTTTCCACCAGTCCTGAAAGAAGACTACTAACTGAACATAACTTCAGGGTCACAGGCTAAACACCCACTTTATTAGCTGGCTGTTTCTCTAGGATTAGACCCTGTTGACTACCATAGGGTAGCCTCAGAGTTGAAGCTGAGTCAAAAGTTTGTTGAGTTAAAAGTAAATACAGTCTCAACAGACACAGGGTTCTTTGCATTGAGTTTCTGGGGTGTAACTATGTCTATTTCTTTCCATGGAACTAAGTGTGATGCTTTTCTTTACCTCCAGTATTTGCATATATAAAATCTTATGCTTACAACTAGACTTAAAATAATCCTTTCTCATAAAACTGTTTCTAAATTTTCTGGCTTGTGGTAAATTTCTCTCTTCTAAACTTCCTTGAGCTATGTATGCTGACAAGTGCTCGCATGTTTCTACATTTAAGTAGTTCATTGATAAACTTGGTTGTTTATTCATTGAACACTTAATTATTAAATGTTTGATGTGTGTCAGACAGTTCTATTTTTAGTTACTTTTCAGTGTCTGTATATTTAAAAGGGGAAATCTTTGAAAGGACTAGAGGTAGTTTATGGGAAATGTCAGCATTTTGTCCTCCAAAAACTCATGAAGACCCTTTGCTTCTCCATCTTACCTCGACTGTTGCTTTTTTGTTTGTTATTTAAGAAAGGAGACATTAACAAAATCATAGGATAGGAGGGGTACAACTCCACACAATTCCCACCACCCGATCTCCATATCCCATCCCCTTTCCGGATAGCTTTCCCATTCTCTATCCCTCTGGGGGTGTGGACGCAGAGTCTTTGTGGGTTGCAGAAGGTGGAAGGTCTGGCTTCTGTAATTGCTTCCCCGCTGAACATGGGCGTTGACTGGTCGGTCCATACTCCCTCGACTGCTGTTTTTACAAAAACTGTCCCCCCATCTCCTGTCCCTCCTCCTGAAAATTCTCTTCTCTGAGGACCAGTGTGTCAGACAGCTCTATTTTTAGTTACTTTTCAGTGTCTGTATATTTAAAAGGAGAAATCTTCGAAAGGACTAGAGGTAGTTTATGGGAAAATGTTAGCATTTTGAAAAATGCTAATGGCATTTTTCTCTACAAAGCCATTATCCATGCTATTCAGAACTAAACACTCTATGCTGGGCACATTCCACCAGGGATATGTTTTGATGCAGTTTGCTACTGTTCAGTGGCATAATGCATTTGAGGATCATCTCTAGGAATCACTCAATGTTTGCTACTTGGATTACCTTTTCAGGGACAGAGACAAGCCTTTCAGTTTGTATTTCCTTTGAAAATATTGTTCGTTTATTTATTTATTTATTTATTTATTTTGGCAGATATAAATTGAGAGGGAAGGGAAAGAGAGAAAGGGGGCAAGAAAGAGACACCTGCAGCACTGCTTTACCACTCATGAAGCTCTCCTCCTGCAGGTGAGCCAAATAGCTACTTACGCCTAAAGTGTGAAGTTCTTGTGCATCATAATGTGTGTCTTCTAGTGGGTGTGCCACCATCCAGCCCCATCATGACTTCTTAAAAACTAAGTCCAAGTCATAGGATTTTTAAGAAAGACAAAATTGGAAGGGATATTAAAATCTACTACACACTCCAAAATGAAAAAGATGTTCACTTTGTAATGGTGCAAGAGAGACTGAAAGACAACTCAGGGCACATGCTGTGGGTGCTCACAGACTATGTTCTAGTCTTGACACCACATGAAGATGTCAGAGTATGGGAGGATGCTGGAGCTAGGATGCCTCCCCCCCCTCTCCTTCTCAGTCTCTCTATGTTTACTTTTCTCTCTTTCTCTCCCTCCCTCTCTCTAAAAGTCAACTCAGTCAGAAGGAGAAAGAGGAATACTAGATGACCTCACTCAAAGTGGGACATAAGAAGCTAAAAAAAGGGAGAACACAGGTGGCTCACTGCAGCAGATCCAGGCACCCTGGAGGGGTGGGGGCTCAAGTGGGAAGAGGTTGGGAGCAAGAGCACTATAGTGGAGAAGGGTGTCATTGTCAGCAGGCACAGTGTGCCAGTGTACAGACACCTAGCTCTGGAAAATAAGAAACTGTGCACATGTGGCAGCACCCAGCTTGTAAATCGTTATTTCCCTCAATAAAGTGATAGAAAGTATCTTGATCCAAGAATGGTGAAGTCACATCTCCACGAAGCCCAGCTCAGAAAAAAATAATTAAAGTGAAAGTTGGCAGCAATTTGGAGAACTAGGAACCCTTGTACATTGCCAGTGAAGATCTGGAATACTGCAGCTGCCTTAGGAAAACAGATTGGGTCTTTCTGACAAAATTAAACATGTACCTACCATGGAATTCAGTCCTTTTACTCCTCAGTGTTTACTAAAAAGGAAATAAAAACATATGTCCACACAAATTCTGCACAAATGTTCATAATTGATTTTTCCTCAGTCTCAAGTTGGGAACAACTTAAAAGTCCAGTCACTAGTAAAAATAAACATGTTATCCATGCAGTGAAATTTTACTTAGCAGCATGGAAGAATAGCCTCTTGATCTGCAGGGCAGCACAAAACGTACACCTGTCAATGACTCCATGAGAATCTGGAAAAATACAACTTGCATATATATTTCAAGATTGTACATCAGTTGTTATCTGGTGGGGAGACATGAGAAATAAACATATAAGATCATCAGAGTGATGAAAATGGTTAGAACTTAATGGTGTGTCTGACTCAGTCATCAAACTATATCTTATATGTGGGTGCTTTTCAAGTTTTTTAGATGATAACTCAGTGAAGCTGATTGGAATGAAGGAACTTCTTTTCTAGACTCCCAGTTGACCTACCCACAACTTAATTTTCTCCTGAAAGGCTGTAAGTTGCCGGGCTAGCGTGGGGGTGCCTATTCCACGGCATGTACTCTCTGGGTTGGAGAGAATGCGACCAAAGCCAGCCTGGTCAGCTCAACGACATGAGAGAGATAGCTCAGGAACAGACTTGTGGTGGCGAGGCAATTCGATCCTCTATTGATCCCCCACCCCACCCACAGCTTTCTTCTCTCCTTTTGCTGCAACAGAGTGGAGGAAATTATGCTTTCAACAAAAATCTTTTGAAATAATTCAATGAAAAGAAAAATGGACATCAAAATTGAGGTGAAACACTTCAAAATCTGATTTTATTTTTCCTCTCAGAAGAAACCCTAAGAGCACTGGTGTGGTGGGAGCCCCAGAGTGTGCTGAGCACAACTACTCCGCTCATGAGTTGGGTAGGGGCGTGGGGATGGGGTTGTATTCTAATGGAACTTTCCTTGCAGCAAAGGAGAACTTAAACAAAGAGGAACCAATCAAGAGAGACTAGAAAGGGGATGGGTGGGGGTGTCTGCGTGTCTGCTTCAAAGTCAAAGTGGGACTCTCAGGAAGAAGGTCAACTGAGGCCTAGAGGTGTGGCCTCAATGTTGGTTTACTCATTAAAAGCATTTTCACTATGTCTTTAAATACTCAAAGGACAAATGAACAAACAATAGGAGCCTATTCAGCTCAACATTTCATAGTACTGTTTGTAGAATGTAGAATAAAAAAAAAAAAAAATGGAAACAAAGGCAAAGGCCATGTGTTCAGAGTGGGCTCAGGGGACCAAGCATCCAGGGGGGTTAAGGGGACAAGGATTCTACAGAAAAGTCAAGAGACTAGGTGTCGACAATGAGCTCTACACACCAGTGATCTTCAGTGAGCTCAACTTCATCACCATGGAAGGAGGCCCACAGTGAAATTTAATACTGTCAGTTGAGATTGACCATCCAACTGCTGGGGATGACTCTTGTCCTTGGGATTACCCAGTGTACCTGGACTGGCCTTTCCTTTAGACAGAGACACTAGTCCTGGAGGTCTGTGTTCGCTATCAAAGCAGAAGATCAAGTCTTTGTAGTTATTCTCTTTAAAGAAGATGTGTGAGTTAGAAGAGTATCTCTTGTGCTGTTGAATATTTGGATCCCTCCCTATTTAATTGCCAGTTTCAAGTTTCACAATTCATTTTAGTGTATCACTTGGTTCTCTCTCATTCCCTCCCCCAACCTTCCTAGGTCAATCCAATGATGCTATGACAGACTGGGAATATTTTCTGATTCTTTTTCCATGTTTGTCTTTTGTCCACTGTCCATATTTATCACAAATGGAAATTAGCTACCCATAGAGTTGGTGGGATCATTGAATCCGGTAGACACAACAGTCAATGTGAACACACACACACACACACACACGTGCCATTTTCTCATACCCCATAGAAAAATGAAAACTAAATTCCTACCTTTGTTGACTATATGTGACCTAACTACAATGGCTGTTAGTCTGGGTTCTCCGGAGTGAGAAAATCAATAGTCTGTGTGTATAATCAGGGTTTATAAATTAGCTGTTATGTCAAATGTATAATAACATTTAATTCCTGTCTACCTAATCTCTACTTAAGAAAAAGTGACAAAACCAATGTGCTGGAGAGAATAGGTAGAATATAGGTAGAATAGGTAGAATAGGTAGGCTGTAGCTCAGTAGAATACTTTTGTGAATAAGGGATGAGAAAAAGACTTTCTTTTCTGGCAGAAACATTTTAAACCCCACCACCACCCTTTATTGGGAAAAGGAAGTTTAAAGAAAACACCAAACTTCAATTGTAAAATGAAAACTTGATGAATTAGACACATTAAATTTAATGATTTTGCCCTTAAAATAAAATGACAGAAATAAAGATATCATATGGTGACTGAATAGCAGAATTTATCCACAAAACCAAAAAACACCAAGGGAGAGAAGATTCCTATTTTAAGACATAGGCACAAAGTCTGCCTTTACTTATGTTATTCAAGGAAAAGTGCTAGAAAAAAATGAGGGAGAGAGATAAACAAAAATAAAATTGTACTTTAAGCAAATGAAGAGGAGTTGAGCCCTTCCCAAATTCTAGAGGGTTGGTGGGAGGCAGGTTGGTGGGTACTATGCACAACACATTGAGGGCATGCTGGCAAGTGAATTTACTGAAGCTGAGAGACTCATTGTGAGATTTAAAAGTCAAATTCTTCCAGGGAGACAGAAGAGCATAAGGGATATGTGTGGACAAGGCCTCAGATCTGATCCCTGGTAGCACCAATCATCAGATGTGTGGTGCTTTGGTCTGAACAAATAAATCTAAAATTCCTTACTTACTGTAGCCAGAACAGGAGGAATTGCTAACTGAATGAATTCATTGGGTCCTCATCTGATGCCAAGAGGAAGTGGAGGTGGGGCTCCATGATGGCCTCCATGTTTGTAGGAACATTTTATTTATTTATTTATTTATTTATTTATTTATTTATTTATTTAAGAAAGGAGACATTAACAAAACCATAGAATGAGAGGGGTACAATTCCGCACAATTCCCATAACCCGATCTCCACATCCCACCCCCTCCCCTGATAGCCTTCCCATTCTCTATCTCTCTAGGAGTATGGATCCAGTGTCATTGTGGGTTGCAGAGGGTGGAAGGTCTGGCTTCTGTAATTGCTTCCCCCCTGAACATGGGCGTTGACTGGTCGATCCATACTCCCAGTCTGCCTCTCTCTTTCCCTAATAGGGTGGGGCTCTGAGGAAGTGGCGCTCCAGTACACATTGATGGGGTCGTCTGTCCAGGGAAGTCTGGTCAACATCGGGCACCTGGTGGCTGAAAAGAGAGTTAACATACAAAGCCAAACAAATTGTTGAACAATCATGGACCTAAAAACTGTAATAGTGCAGATGAAGTGTTGGGGGTATTCCCTGCATGCTTTTGTGTATTTCTGCTTTCAGGTATATATGTTTCCCCTAGTTTATGGGCACGGGTGAACCTATGCTCTATCTCAGGGGACCTGGACTATATCTAGGTTTGGGGACTTTATTGGGGAGTGGAACACCTAGAATGGAATTAGAGAATACTATGAAAGGAAAGGTCTCACCCGAGTGATGAAGCTGAAGGGTTCTCATTCCACAGCTGAAGTCTCTGGTCACAGTCTGAAGTGCAGCATGCTGGGGTGGCACTCGTGGTGTTGATTAGGTTGTGATCCGCAGATGTAATATTATTTGATTTGAATTGAGAGCAGCATGCAGAAAAGTGGGCCCCACCCTAAGGTTCCAGGACTGGGGGAAATATAGGCTCTATAGTGGAAATGTGAGGTTCCTGTTGTCTTAGGGTTCAAGAAGACAATGGGTAGTTATTGTTATCATCACATTATTTGGTGACAGGGTTAACTTTGGAAAGTCCCTTTGATAGGGTTTGGAGTATAGTACCCAGCATCTTGTATATAGCTGTGCTGTCGGTTGCTTCTGTTATCCCTGGGCTAGGCTTTTGGGAGAGAACATATCAAAAACGGCCTATGTAAAAAAGACTCAGTCTGTGTTTTAAGAAGTTCTAGACATATCATCAGTTTTTCGCCTCTCATATTAATTAAATAGTGGTTTATATAATGTTTATACTTTAATAGGATTGTACATAAACACCACTCCCACAACCAAAAGACTGTGTCCCATCCCCACCACCCAACCCCGCCCCCCCACCCTCCACTTTTCCGGGAAGCCCAATGGCCACCCTCCCCTTCACCACAGTGTTTTTACACTGGTGCCCTGCTCTCGATTTAATTAGATCCTGCTTTTAGTTTCCCTTTCTGTTCTTCTTTCTCAACTTCTGTTGATGAATGGGGACATCCGATACTCATCTTTATCTTTCTGACTTAGCTGACTTAACATAATTCCTTCTAGCTCTGTCCAAGATGGGTCAGAGAAGGTGGGCTCATTGTTCTTAATAGCTGCATAGTATTCCATTGTGTATATGTACCACAGCTTTCTCAGCCACTCATCTGCTGTTGGGCACCTGGGTTCCTTCCAGGTTTTAGCTATCATGAATTGTGCTGCTATGAACATAGCACTACACACATCTTTTTGGTTGGGCATTATGGAATCCTTGGGGTATATCCCCAGGAGAGGAATTACTGGGTCATATGGAAGGTCTATGTCTAGCCTGCAAAGAGTTATCCAGACTGCTCTCCACAAAGGCTGGACCAATTTACATTCACACCAGCAGTGTAGAAGGGTTCCTTTGTCCCCACAGCCTCTCCAACATTTGTTGCTGCTGTCCTTTTTGATGTATGCCGTTCTCACAGGAGTGAGGTGATATCGCAATGTTGTCTTTATTTGCATCTCTCTGACAATCAGCGACCTGGAACAGTTTTTCATATGTTTGTTAGCCTTTTGGATCTCCTCTGAAGTGAATGTCTTGTTCATATCCTCTGCCCATTTTTGGATGGGGTCATTTGCTTTTTTGGTGCTAAGTTTGCTGAGTTCTCTGTATATTTTGGTGATTAGTCTCTTGTCTGATGATTGGCATGTGAAGATCTCCCATTCTGTGAGGGGTCTCTTTGTTTGTGTGATAGCTTCTTTGGCTGTGCAGAAGCTTTTCAATTTGATGTTGTCCCATTGGTTTGTTTCTGCTTTAGTCTTCCTTGCAGCTGGGTTTGTTTCATCAAAGATGTCCTTGAGGTTTAGGTGGGAAAGTGTTTCACTAATGTTTTCCTCTAAGTATTTGATAGTTTCCGGTCTGACATCCAGGTCTTTGATCCATTTGGAGTTGATTTTTGTTTCTGGTGAGATAAGGTGGTTCAATTTCATTCCTCTGCATGTTATAACCCAGTTTTCCCAGCACCATTTATTGAAGAGAGCCTCCTTCTTCCATTTAATACTTTGGGCCCCCTTATCAAAGATTAAATGTCCATAGGTGTGGGGGTTTAGATATGGGCTTTCAATTCTGTTCCACTGGTCTGTGTGCCTATTTTTGTTCCAGTACCATGCTGTTTTGATGATGATGGCTTTATAATATAGTTTGAGATCTGGGAGTGTGATGCCTCCATTTCTGTTTCTTTTCCTCAAGATGGTTTTGGCAATTCTAGGTGCTTTCTGGTTCCAGATAAATGAGTAGTAGTTTATGTTCTATTTTCTTAAAGAAGCTTGGTGGAACTTTGATGGGTATTGCACTAAATTTGTATATGGCTCTGGGGAGAATATTCATTTTGATGATATTTATTCTTCTGATACATGATGTCTTTCCATTTCTTGGTATCAGTTTCTATTTCCTTGAAGAGTGACTCATAGTTTTCAGTATACAAGTCTTTCATTTCTTTGGTCAGCTTTACTCCTAGGTATTTTATTGATTTTGTTACAACAGTGAATGGGAGTGATTTCTGGATGTCTTCTTCTTCAGTTTTAGTGTTTGCATAGAGAAATGCTACTGATTTTTGTACATTGATTTTGTAGGCTGACACCTTGCTATATTGCCTAATAACTTCCAGTAATTTTCTACTGGATTCTTTAGTTTTTTCTATGTATACTATCATATCATCTGCAAATAGTGAGAGTTTGACTTCTTCCCTTCCAATCTGTATTCCTTTGATTTCTTTCTCTTGCCTGATTGCTATGGCAAGAACTTCCAATACTATGTTGAAGAGTGATGGTGATAGTGTGCAGCCCTGTCTAGTCCCTGATCTGAGGGGAAATGCTTTCAACTTCTTTCCATCGAGTATGATGTTGGCTGTTGGTTTGCTATATATTGATTCCATTATCTTTAGGAATTTCCCATCTATTCCCATTTTTTGTAGAGTTTTGAGCATGAATGGGTGTTGGATTTTGTCAAAGGCTTTCTCTGCATCTATTGAGATAATCATGTGGTTTTTGGCTTTGCTTTTATTGATGTGGTGAATGACATTGATTGACTTGTGGATGTTGAACCAGCCTTGCATTCCTGGGATGAATCCCACTTGGTCGTGATGAACAATCTTTTTGATGTGCTGCTGTATCTGGTTGGCCAAGATCTTGTTTAATATTATGGCATCTATATTCATCGGAGATATTGGTCTGTAGTTTTCCTTTTTTGTTGTGTCTCTATCTGCTTTGGGTATCAGAGTGATGTTGGCTTCATAGAAAGTGGAAGGGAGTGTCCCTGTTTCTTCGATCTTATGGAAAAGCTTTAGGAGTATGGGTATTAACTGTTTCCTGAGGTTTTGTAGAATTCATTTGTGAAGCATCTGGTCCAGGACTTTTGTTGTTGGGGAGATTCTTAATAACAGTTTCGATTTCTTTGTCTATGATTGGTGCATTTAGGTTTTGTAGTTCTTGGTTCAGTTTTGGAAGGACATATGCTTCTAGGAATTCTTCCATTTCTTCCAGATTTTCTAGCTTGTAGCATATGGTTCTTCATAGAAGTCTCGCATTATTTTCTGGATTTCTGTGGTGTCAGTTGTGATATCTCTCCCCTATCATTTACAATTATATGAATTTGAGTCTTCTCCCTTTTTTGTTTAGTGAGTCTGGCTAGTGGTTTGTCAATCTTGTTTAATTTTTCTAAGAACCAACATTTGGCTTCATTGATCTTCTGTATGGTTCTCTTATTTTTTATGTTGTTTATTTCTGCTCTAATTTTAGTGATTTCTATCCTTCTGGTTGCTTTAGGGTTCCTTTGTTCCTCTTCCTCTAAGTCCTTAAGGTGTGCAATAAGGTTGTTTATTTGGGTTTTTTCTTGTTCTTTAATATGTCATTGTATGGCTATGAGTTTTCCTCTCAGTACTGCTTTAGCTGTGTCCCAAATATTTTGATAGGTTGTGTCTTCATTTTCATTTGTTTCCAGAAACATTCGTATTTCCTGCTTGAGTGTCTCTTTGATCCAGTGGTTCTTAAGCAGTATGTGGTTTAGTTTCTAGATTCTGTGACTTTTAATAATTTTCTGTTTGTTTTTACATGTTAGTTTTACTCCTCTGTGGTCTGAGAAGATACTTGGGATGATTTCAATGCTCTTGAATTTATTGATGTCATCTTTGTGGCCTAACATGTGGTCTATTCTTGAGTATGTGTTGTGTGGATTTGAAAAGAATGTGTATTCCAATTTTGGGGGGTGAAGAGCACTGAAAATGTCCAAGAGGTCTAGTCTGTCCATCTCTTCATTTACTTCTCTTGTTTCTTTGTGGATTCTGTGTTTTGTTGATCTGTCTAAGTGTAAGAGTGGGGTATTGAAGTCTCCCACTATTATTGTATTACTATTGATATATTTTTGAAGTTCTTTGAGAAGGGGTTTGATGTATTTAGATGGTCCCTCATTGAGTGCATAGATGTTAATAATTGTTATATCTTCTTGGCTGATTGATCCTTTAATCATTATGTAATGACCTTGCCTATCTTTTATTACTTTATTTAACTTAAAAATCTATTTTGTCAGAGATGAGAATGGCTGTTCCTGCCTTTTTTTGTGGTCCATTAACCTGTAGGATAGTTTTCCATCCTTTCACTTTAAGTCTGGGTTTATCTTGTTGGGTCAAGTGGGATTCTTGCAAGCAGCATATTGTTGGGTTATGTTTTCTGATCCATCCCCCCACTCTGTGCCTTTTGATGGGTGAGTTTAAGCCATTGACATTTACTGATATTATGGATTTAATGTGTTGTTGTGCCATTCTTCAACAATTTTTTATTTGATATGTTGCAAATATTATAGTGATGTTCTTGTTTATAAGAGGTCTTTTAGAACCCCTTTCAGGGCTGGTTTGGTGATAGTTGCTTCCTTTAACTGTTGTTTGCCTGAGAAGGTTTTGATGACTCCATCTAGTCTAGCAGGATATATTATCCTTGGTTGAAACCCTTTTTCATTCAGGGCTCCATAGATATCTTGCCATTCTCTTCTGGCGTTTAGAGTTTGGGTAGAGAAGTCTGCTGATAGTCTTATCGTTTTTTTCTATGTGTTTTTTTGTTTTTCTCTTGCAGCCTTTAGGATCCTTTCTTTTTCTTTACTTCTTTTCATTGTAACTATGATGTGTCTTGTTGTCTTCAGGTCTGGGCTGATTCTGTTTGGGACTCTCTGAGCCTCTTGGATCTTAATGTCCTTTCTGTTGTTCAGGTCTGAGAAGTTTTCTTCTATAATTTCCTCTAGAATGATTGCTTCCCCTTCCTCTCTTTCTTCCTGTGGCAGGCCAATTATATGAATGTTACTTCTTTTGAGATCATCACATATGTCTCTGTTGTTGTTTTCAGTGTCTCTCAATCTCTTTTTGAGCTCTTTCACCTCTTTCTTCATTTTCTCTAGCTCATCCTCTGTCTGGCTAATTCTGTTTTCTGCTTCTGCTAGTCTGCTTTCCCTTCCTTCGGCTGCTTTCTTCATTACAGCTATTTCAGCTTTCAGTTCTCTAATTGCCTCAAGGTAGTTAGTATTTTCCTTGAGGGTCTCATCTGTGGTTTCCCTAATACTGCTATTCCTTTCCTCCAAAGTTGTTTTCATTTCTGTGATTAATAAATTTATTATTGCTTACATGCTTTTCTTATCTATGATTACTTCTGGCTGATTTGTAGTTTCTTCTAGGCTCTTGTCTTCATTCATTGTATTAGCAGTTTTATTTGCTCTTGATTTACCCATTTTTAATGTGTTTTTTATTTTTATGTTCTGTTGTTCCTCAGTTGCTTTGTTTTATGTACAAGCCACACTATACTAAATACCTTTATGACAAATGCAATCACCACCCTCAGAAATTACAATAGTAACTAAAGCAATGACTAAATCAGTTTAACCAATACCAGTTAGTCCCACTATGTTTCCAGTTCAACAAAAACTAGCAACCAAATCTAAATGAAAAAGAAAGAGAAAGGAAAAAAGGGATAACAGGAATATAAAATTATGCAAATCTACTGTCCTCTGTAGATTCTAGGGGTAGCAAGAGGGGAAGGGGAAGTAGAGCAGAGACACACACAAAAAGAGTCTGCTCTGAGTCAGACTTCTTCCCTGAAATAGTTCACAAATAAGAATCAGTGAATTCAGAAGGCAGAGGGAGGAGGAAGGGAGACAGGAAGACAGGGGGGGAAAATAGAGAAAAGAAAAAATAAGGAAACAGGAAAAAAAAATCAGTGAAAGGAGAGTTGTATATATTTAATTGGCTTGGAGGTGGGAGAAGGGCGATAGTGTATAGAGGAGGTATGAAAAGTGAGACATGTTTCTCTCACAGTGGGTGATAATTCTTGTCATCTAGCAATGGAAAGTATACTAAGAGCTAATTTTGGTCACCTGAGGGGGGGAAGGGATATGCGTGTATATATAATAGTATTTGTAAAATAGAATAAGTAAAAAGCCCAAGCAGTGGGTCTACAGCTTGGACAACTCCCTGTTAGCCTATGTACATTTAGTCTAGACAACTGATTGAGAAAGAAAACACAATACAAAACAAATGTGAAAAAAAGGAAAAAAAAACTTTCAAGCAGGCTGGGTGAGGTTTGCTTGATTGCTAATTGTCACTTGAGTGGGTCTAAGTCCCTTACTCAGAGGAACAATAGAAATAGCCTAGAAATTTGGAAGCAGGGTTTAATGGCACCCCGGTGGGCCGGGAATCTTGGTAAAGAAAGGAGCTCCACAGGGAGCCTGCTAGCAGCAGCTCCCTAACCCCAGGGTCTGGTTATGGGGAGAGGGGGGCTGAGAGAAATAATCAAGAAATTTCCTTTCTTTTTTGCTCTAATTTTTAATCCAAACTGAATTATAATCACCTCCCTGGTCTACCTTTAGGATGCCTCCTTGATTGTCCCGCTGAAGGCCAGGATTTCAAGGCTTTCTAGCAGTTGATGTCAGAGCCCGTGGGTGCTGCTACATTCCAGTTGCCATCTTGGCTCCGCCCTCTGTAGGAACATTTTTGCCTCTACAACTGGAGCAGAGAAGACAGACTGTATGCTGGGACCCTGCTGCCTCCTCCATTTCTTATGAGAACTCAGTTAGACAAACACAGGCAGAATCAACTGCTATAAGAAAAGCTTCAACTTTCTATAAATATCTTGTCAATAAATGGTCCAGAAATCAAAACTGACCTGATTCAAAATAAACAATTACAGTCTATCTAGAAAACCACTTGGTAATGAATTACAAGAGCAAATACTGAGGAAAGAAGTGGCAATATTCTCTATATAATTTATATTTATATGTAATTCACATATAAAGCAAGCAAACTCAACAGAACCTTGTTGGAAAATTATACAGATGCAGTATTTGCCCTCAGGTTTTGCCACTCCCTGCGATATCCTCACAGTGCCATTTTCAACCAATCCTGTCCCGACACATCACTCCTCATTGTTGTGCAATAAAGCCCTCCCACTTCTGCACTGACTCTCTTTCTTTTACCCCTGTGGTGAGGTAGCAGGGGACGGCCATTTTTTTGGCTGACTCCATGTGGCCTGAGCCACCCTGTTTGATCCGTAATAAAGATTTGTGTACCCCATTTGCTCCGGATCTCTTCTCTCTCTTCTCTGCGGTGCAGCCTGACACCTGGTGCCCCATCCAGCTGCCTTGGGACTCTAGGCCATACCCTCCCTCCATGCTAGGTAATGCCCACAGAGGCAAAAAATGCCCATCAAGGCAAGTAACGCCCCCCAGAAGCAAGAGAAGCCCCAGAGGCAGGAAAGGTCCTTTAACTTGATAAAGCCTTGCCCACAGAGGCAAAAAATGCCCCCCTCAGGCCTTCCCTTGGCAGTACACTGGTTCTTGTTACTTGCTTACTTGTTCCTCCATGTTTGCGCCAGTTTCTTTTTAGAAAATGCCTGTATGATATAGGTTTCTGTTCACCCCACACTTCTGATACTATGATCAATCAGTTAAAAAGAAAAGGGGGAATTGTTGGTATGCTTCACATTGGTTTGGTCTCATTCCCCCGCCTCCAGGAGATCATGGTTTAGTCTTTGCCTTTTGCACTTCTCCCTTCTCCCCGCCCCCTATCCTAGGTACTTCCTGAGTTCCTGTGGCTACCGCTGGAGGAGAAAGATGGAGGATGACATGGTGTGGTGATGGTGTGGTGATTAGATTAGACTAGTTTTTGAATCGTTGCTCCTGAATAAAGAAATACAGCTTCTCTGCTCAGCCGTGTGTCCTCAAGTCTCTGTCTACCACCGCAAAGCTAGCCCGGCCTACTGGCGCCCCGAACTCTGACAACAGAACCTGAATAAAATTTTCATTCTATATGGAAAACAGAGCATAAATATAGAAAATAAGGAAAATAGAAGGTGAAATATGAATTGATTGAACAGTGAGGAAGTAGAAAATAAAAGTCATTACTAAGATGAAGGTGAAATTGGAAGAAGCAACAGGGAGAAAAGATACTACTAGAAACATAATCCATTGCAGAAAAGGTAGAAATCAATATGAAAAATAAATAAATAAATAGTTTAAAAGTAATAAAAAAATGAGATGGGAAAAGAGATAAAGAAATACCAACATATTGGGTTTCCAGAAAGGTCATGACCACCCATAGAAAAACATAGGACTTTTACAACAACTCAATAAACACATTGGATATTGAGAAGAAAATCCAAATTATGAAACAGTGGGAATATTTGAGGACATTATTCAATCAAATCTTCTGGAAACAAATAAAAGAAGATGAATTTCATATTGAAAAAGCCCTCAGTGTTCCCATGAGAACAGAACCAGATCAATAAAAAATAATGGAACATTCCAGATGAAGAATATCTTTTTTGGGAAATCAGGTAAACAACAAAATTCAGGCTGTGCCCAGAGGTTTGTACAACATCATACTAGAAGACAGTGGCTCATTCCTTGAAAAATCTTCACACAGAGAAGGAATGAGAAACACAGCAGCAGTGAATCTGTACCAACTTGGAGATGTTCCCCCCACTCCCTCTTAAGGAATTCACTGAATGAAAACCTATAGCAGGCCAGGGAAATTATTTAAAAAATCAAGGAAAACACTGTGGAAAGTGCATTTATTTAACCATGAAAATGAAGTTAAAATATAAGGTGGTATGAACTGAGAGAAGCATACAGGAAAGTGAGACCCCACTCTAGAGGTTCCAGGACTGGGGAAATATAGGCTCTACAGAGGAAGTGGGAGGTTCCTGCTGTATGAGGGTTTAAGAAGGCAATAGATAGTTATTGCTATAATTACAATTTTTGGCAATTGGGTTAATTTGAAAATCATATTGTTAGGATTTGCTGTATCATACAAAACATCACTGTAATTTATGTCCTTTGACATTATTTGTATATAGCTGTGCCACTGGTTGCATCTGTTTTCCCTGGTCTAAGCTTTTAAGAGAGTCAACATCGAAGACTCAGCCTATGGTCTGTGCATCAAAAAGTTTGAGACATTCAATTAATTTTTCCCCTATCATATTAATTAGTGATTTATATGACTACAAATTAATAGGAGTGTAAATAAACACCATTACCACCACCAAAAGACTGTGTCCCATCTTCACCACTCTCTCCCACCCCAGTGAAGCCAAATATCCAACCTCACCCTTACCCTCAACCTACAGATTTTTACTTTGGTGCCTTACTCCAAATAAAGTCAAATCTTGCTTTGAGTTTCCCTTTCTGTTCTTCTTTCTCAACTTCTGTTTATACTCATCTTTGTCTTTCTGACTTAGCTCACTTAACATGATTCCTTCTAGCTCCACCCAAGATGAGTCAGAGAAGGTGGGTTCATTGTTCTCAATAGCTACATAATATTCCTTTGTGTATATATACCACAGCTTTCTCAGCCACTCATCTGTTGTTGGGCACTTAGGTTGTTTCCAGGTTTTAGCTGTTACGAATTGTGCTGCTATGTACATAGGTATACAAATGATATCGCATCTGCTTATCCCAACCTAATCAATGAAATGAGTACCACCTCAGTATGCTTCACTTCAGTCTGTGTCCAGAGACATCAGGCATGGAATGTCAACCCTTCAGCCTCATTACTCAGGTGAGACCTTTCCCTTCATAGGATTCTCTAATTCTATTTCAGGTGGTTCACTTCCTAACAAAGTCCCCAAACCTCGATATAGAACAGGTCCCATGAGATAGGGCATATGTTCACATGTATCCATAAATTATGGAAAAATATATACCTGAAAGCAAAAGTACACAATAATCTGCAGTGAGTCAGTATGAAAATCATAATGAAATAGTGTCTACTTAGACATAGATACCCTCCTCACCTACTTCCTATTATACTTCTCTTACTCACTCCCAAGCTATCCTTATCAAAGCAAGGACTGCAAAAACTGAATAAGGGCAAGAGACTGGCATACTTTAATGAGGACTCTTCAGTCACTATCAGGCTACCCCATTAGCTGGGGTCCTATTCAGGGAGTCTTGAGATTCCCAAAGAGTCATGATGGGCATAGACCTCGAATAAATCCCTCTCTCCCTTTGTTACCAATTATCTTTATCAGGAACAACAAAACAGACCCCGTGGTGGGCCCCCTGGGACCTTGCCCTCAACTTAGATCAATAAAGGTAGATAATAATCCATCCTGTGAAGGTAGGCTGGACTACATACTCTATTTTCCACCTGAGGAAGATTGGTCCTGATATTGGGGCAGCTTGGAATGTTCCACTCATGACCACAGAATGTGAGCTCAGATCTACAGGGATGCAGAGGTCACATAGGCTCCTAAGCTGAATATGGGCCCCAGATCAGATCAAATCAGTGGGGTTTAAAGTCAACAATATTTATGCCCCTTTCCTGTATTTGGGAACTACTCTCTTCCCTGATTCAGCTTTCTCGTCCTTTTTCCAGCCATGACCATGACATCATCTCCCCAGACAATAACTTAGATCTAGCTGTATATCAGATTTCAGGCTCAGAAAAAAAGAAAGAAAGAAAGAAAGAAAGAAAGAAAGAAAGAAAGAAAGAAAGAAAGAAAAAACTAGTATAGTCATGGACCCTTTGGAATATAACTAAAATTGTCCTACTAACTACCTACAAAACGTGGAACCCCCCCCCCCCCCCAGCTCATCTGTTCCAGCCTTTAGGTTCATGATTAGTCAACAACTTGTTTTGCTTTATCTGTTAACTCTTTTTTCAGCCACCAGGTTCCAGATGCTAGCATGATGCCAAACAGATTTCCCTGGACAGATAACCCCACCAATATGTCCTGGAGCTCCAATTCCCCAGAACCTCACCCCACTAGGGAAAGAGAGAGGCAGGCTGGGAGTATGGATCAACCTATCAACACCCATGTTCATTGGGGAAGCAATTGCAGAAACCAGACCTTCCACTTTCTGCATCCCACAATGACCTTGGGTTCATGCTCCCAGAGTGTTAAGAATAGGAAAGCTATCAAGGCATGCAAAGGATGATGAAAATGGAGGGAGAAGGCCAGGGAGGTAACTTGTCCTTGGAGCATAGAACTTGCATGCCTCATCTCCCAGAGGCGTTGGGCTCCACATGGTTGTATGCCTGAGCTGAGCAGTGCTCTGGACTGTTGTGACCCCAATAGGAGTTTGGAAAAATCAGCATACAAATGACCTCAGCCTAAGGCCGGGGAACACAAGGGAATGTATAAAAGCACAGACTTCAGCAGCTAGCCCTCTTGATCCTATGACCTCCACCATGGACTCTCCATTTGCCCTGGCTCCTGGATTGATCCTGGTCTTTTCACGTGGCGATCTTGGGTAGTTTGCGGACTTTGAATTTGTGCCTATTCTCTTAGCTAGACTTCTCACCTCACATTCTCAGTGATTTTATTGAATAAGCCTCTCTTTTGCTTAACCTTAAATGGACCTGCTTTTTTTTGCAGCACCTAGATATCAGCCCAAATAAAGCCTCTGTTGTTTAAGCCCATTTTCAACTCGAAAGCCATGGACCATCACATAAAAGTAGTAAATAAATAAAATATTTTAAAAAGTACAAGATGCAAGAATGTGCTAGTACTGCCATTTCTAACAGTTGTCAATTAGGTGATCCCATTCAAAAATAGGTACAGATGTCGTATGAAGTCATGCATATGAAGTTAATGCAATAAAATGAAAATATAAATCTTCCTTGTTACTACAGGAAAATATTAAATGGGAAAAGATTACAGAGAATTATGCAACAAATCCTAACAAAGGGACTTTTCAAAGTTAACCCAATTACCAAGTAATGTGATGATAACAGTAACTATCTATTGTCTTCTTGAACCCTAAAACAGCAGGAACCTCACATTTCCACTATAGAGCCTATATTTCCCCTAGTCCTGGAACCTTAGGGTGGGGCGAACTTTGCTGCATGCTTCTCTCAATTCATATCAAATAATATTGCATCCGCTGATCCCAACCTAATCAATGCAATGAGTAGAGTACCACCCCAGCATAATTCACTTCAGACTGTGTCCAGAGACTTCAAGTGTGGAATTACAACCTTTCAGTTTCGTTATTCAGATAAGACCTTTCCTTTCATAGTGTTCTCTAATTCCATTCCAAATGGTTCATTTCCTAACAAAGTCCCAAAACCTATAGACCACCTCCTATGAGATAGAGCGTATGTTCACATATATCCATAAATTAGGGCAAAATATATACCTCAAAGCAAAAGTACACAGCAGTCTAGCAGTTGAGTAGCCCCCAACACTTTATCTGCACTATCCCAGCCTTTAGATCCATAATTGTTCAACGATTTCTTTGGCTTTGTATGTTAACTCTTTTTTCAGCCACCAGATTTCAGATGCTAGCATGATGCTGACCAGACTTCCCTGGACAGATGACCCCACCAATGTGTCCTGGAGCTCTGCTTCCCCAGAGCCCCACCCTACTAGGGAAAGAGAGAGGCAGACTGGGAGTATGGATCAACCAGTTAATGTCCATGTTCAGCGGGGAAGCAATTACAGAAGCCAGATCTTCCACCTTCTGCATCCCACAATGACCTTGGGTTCATGCTCCCAGAGGGATAAAGAATAGGAAAGCTATCAGGAGAGGGGATGGGATATGGAGATCTGGTGGTGGGAATTGTGTGGAGTTGTACCCCTCCTATACTACAGTTTTGTTAATGTCCCCTTTTTAAAAATAATTATTTAATTAATTTTAGAAAAAGATAACATAAAAATAATTTAAGCTACAGAAAAAGAAAACATGAAATAACAGAATTTAACTAAACATATGTATGTCATTTCAATATCTGAAATATTAAAATGAAAGCACATCTTTATTCTGTGACAAGAGGCATGGATAAAATTAGTGACTAAAATCTGAATATAGAAGCATGAGAAACAATTTTTTAAGACTTTTTATTTTTGAAATATTTTATTTGTTATGAGAAAGATTGGAGGAGAAAGAAAGAACCAGACATCACTCTGGCACATGTGCTGCCATGGATCGAACTCGGGACCTTGTGCTTGAGGGTCCAAAGCTTTACCACTGCATCACCTCCCGGACCACTATGAGAAACAATTTAAGCCAGCATACAAAAGGCAGTGATTTTTCTTAATATCAACTGGTAATGAACCAATACCCAAAGTGAGTACCTATGACAAAGAAAGACATTTTATTTATTTATTTTTATTTAATTTATTTTTTTACTTAAGAAAAGATAAATTAACAAAAGCACAGGGTAGGAGGGGTGCAATTCCGCACAATTCCCACCACCCAATCTCCATATCCCATCCCCTCCCCTGATAGCTTTCCCATTCTCTATCCCTCTGGGAGCATGGACCTAAGGTCATTGTGGGTTGCAGAAGGTGGAAGGTCTGGCTTCTGTAATTGCTTCCCTGCTGAACATGGGCGTTGACTGGTTGGTCCATACTCCCAGTCTGCCTCTTTCTCTAGTAGGGTGGGTCTCTGGGGAAGTGAGCTCCCGGTCACATTGGTGGGGTCTTTAGTCCAGGGAAGCCTGGCCAGCATCCTGATGGCATCTGGAACCTGGTGGCTGAAAAGAGAGTTAACATACGAAGCCAAACAAATTGTTGAGCAATCATGGACCCAAAGCTTGGAATAGTGGAGAGGAAGTGTTGGGGTGGTGCTTACTTCAAACTCTAGTGTACTTCTGCTTTGAGGTATATATTTTGCACTTGTTTATGGATACGTGTGAACATATGCTCTCTCTCACAGAACCTGGTGTATATCTAGGTTTTGGGACTTTGTTAGAAAGTGATCCACCTGGGATGGAATTCGAGAATGCTATGAAAAGAAAGGTCTCACCAGAGTAATGAAGCTGAAGGGTTGTCATTCCACACCTGAAGTCTCTGGACACAGTCTGAGCTGAAGCATGTTGAGGTGGCAATCGTTGCGTTGATTAGGTTGCGATCGACTGATGTAATATTATTTGATATGGATTGGGAGAGGCATGCGGGAAAGTGGGCCCTATCCTAACGTTCCAGGACTGGGGGAAATATAGGCTCTATAGTGGAGAAGTGAGGTTCCTGCTGTCAAAAAGACAATGGATAGTTAATGTTATCATCACATTATTTGGTAATTGGGTTAACTTTTTGTTACAGTTTGCTGTATAGTACCCAGTATCTTGTAAATAGCTGTGACACTGGTTGCCTCTGATCTACTTGGTCTAGGCTTTTGAGAGAGTCTGCATATCAAATACACAGCCTATGTATTAAGAAGACTCAGTCTGTGTTTTAAAAACTTCGAGACATACAATTAATTTTCCCCCTCTCATATTAATTAACTAGTGATTTATATGACTACACTTTACTAGGAGTGTACATAAACACCATTCCCACCACCAAAAGACTGTGTCCCATCCCACCCACCCACCGCCACCCCCCACTGGCCCAGGAAGCTGCATGTCTACCCCTCACCACAGGTTTTTTACTTTGGTGCCCTACTTTCAATTTAGTCAGATCCTGCTTTTAGTTTCCCTTTCAGATCTTCTTTCTCAACTTCTGTTGATGAATGGGATCATTCCATACTCATTTTTATCTTTCTGACTTAGCTCACTTAATTCCTTCTAGCTCTGTCCAAGATGGGTCAGAGAAGGTTGGGTTCATTGTTCTTGATAGCTGTACAGTATTCCATTGTGTATATATACCACAGCTTTCTCAGCTACCCATCTGTTGTTGGGCACCTGGGTTGCTTCCAGGTTTTAGCTATTATGAACTGTGCTGCTATGAACATAGGAGTACACACCTCTTTTTGGTTGGGTGTTATGGAGTCCTTGGGGTATAACCCCAGGAGAGGAATTACTGGGTCATATGGAAGGTCCATGTGTAGCCTTGTGAGAGTTCTCCAGACTGCTCTCCACAGAGGCTGGACCAATTTACATTCCCACCAGCAGTGCAGAAGGGTTCTTCTGTCCCCCCAGCCTCTCCAGCATTTGTTGCTGCTGTCCTTTTTGATGTATGCCATTCTTACAGGAGTGAGGTGGTATCTTAGTGTTGTCTTAATTTGCATTTCTCTGACAATCAGTGACCTGGAGCAGTTTTTCATATGTTTGTTAGCCTTTAAGAAGCTAAGGCTGAAGTTTCTAGTTTGATGGTCATGGACTAACATAACTATATTAGTAAGACTACATGGCTAGAGGTTTAATGAAAACTCAATACCATCAAGTGTCTTTAATTTTCATCTACAGTGTGAGGCAGACATAGAAGACTTAAATACAATGACAAAGATTATCAAGTTGGTATATCAAATACATACTCTGAAATCAAGGCATAACCTTTTCATTATTATTCATTTTTATTAGTGACCTGATCTAGTTTAGCATAACTATAAGGTGTTATCGGCAAGGGAATCTATAATAAAGCAAACAGTTTCTACATTTCAGTAGCTAGTTATCAAGGATAAAAAAGTATCCCAGTAACTGGAAGAAGGCAATTGACATATATGACAAGGGATTAATATAAAAAATACATAGACATTATACAGCTCAACAATAATGAAATAATGAACCCTATTTAAATAATCAGATAAAAGATCTGAACAGACAGCTTCCTACAGAAGAAATACAGGGGTCCTGGCGGTAATGCAGCAGGTTAAGTGCACATGGCCTGGAAGTACAAGGACCAGCACAGGAATCCCAGTTTGAGACCTGGGCTCCTCTGCAGGGGGTTTGCTTTACCAGTGGTGAAGATAGTCTGCAGGTGTTTATCTCAACTCCTCTCTGTCTTCCCCTTCTCTCTCAAGTTCTCTGTAACTATCCAACAACAATAACAACAATAGCAACCATAATAACAACAAGGGCAACAAAATGTAAAAGATGGTCTCCAGGAGCAGTGGATTCATGGTGCAGGCACCGAGCCCTAGTGATAATTCAGGAGGCAAAAACAAACACAGACACACACACAAAAAAAAAAAAAAAAAAAAGGAGGAAAAGAAGAAGGAGAAAGAGGAGGAGAAGGAGGAGGAGCAGGAGGAGGATAAAAAGAAGAAGGAAGAGGAGGAGGAGAAGGAGAAATGTAAGCAGAGGAGATAGCATAATGGCTATGCAAACAACTTTCATGATTGAGGTCAATCCCTCATACCACCAAAAGTCAGATCTGTGCAGTGTTCTGATAAAAGCTAAAAGAAGAAATACAGACATTCCACATTCATGTGAAAAAGGGATACATTTTCTAAAGTATAAACAGGACAATTACAGAGTCTAAACTATATCAAAAAGAAAGCTTTTAGCAAATTCTCAAAATGAAAAGTACAGTTATTATATGGTATGTTAAAATTAGAATTTAATTGTGTAATAAGAAAATAAGAAGCTTTTATCTGTATTTCAAGGTGTTCTTAAACGATAACTGGGCAGAAAAGGAGATGAAATAAAATATAAGAATAAAGGCATTAGAATAATGGTAATACCATTCCATATATCAAAACATGGAGATGCAGCTAAAACAGGAGAGAAAAATTCAGCGACTTGAACACAACAATAATAATAAAAACACGGAGAAAAGAGCTGATGATGGGAGAATAATGTCAGAGGCAACTTAAAAGTCATAAGACTTCTCTTTGCTTAACTCTGCCAAGCATATTTGTAACCTTGAAAGAAATGGTAATTTTTTTCTAAGTTGTATGTATGCTATCTTCCTAAGAACATAGCTTGTTCTTTTTTTTTTTTTTACTTTGCTTCTTTTCTTCAATACCTCACCTCTTAGTATGAAACACAGAACTCAGGTATGCTCAGTGAATATGTAATTCAGTTGTTTCAAACTTGACCTGTGAACATCATGACCTGGTGATAATAATGTGACCAGATTGTTATTTTTTTTCTTTCTTTATTGAGGAGGTTAATGCTTTACAGTGTAGTCACTGATATATGAATACTATTTTATTATGTGCCAGAACCCTGCAGTTCTCTTCCACTCCTCCCTCTATTTTCCCCAAGTCCTGGGCTTTGATGCAATGCAACATACCCAGTGGGATGCATTGGATCGACCTTCCCGTGGTGCATCCCGTGAGTACTCATTCATTGGGGAAACTAACCATCCTTCCTAGCCGACTGAATCCACATAGATCCCAGTCACTTTCAAAGCCAGCAATAAGCAGCTCCTGACAGCTTTCAAGCTGTTGGTCCTGCTCTTTGAGTCCTCCAACTTAATGTTGAGGGGCTGTCCTTTGCCAAACGCGTTGCCTTTGCCCACCCTGTTCGACGCTTGATGTCTCGTCACCCAATCTGGTCTCCTACGCCTTCACTGAACTTCTCTGTTCCAGACTCTTGGAAACAGAGTTGGCAGTCAGCTGAGGTAAAGAACAAACACCTCATCACAGACCCCTGCAAGCGTCAACCTGGCTTTGACCTAGCACGTTGTGATTGGGCCCTCCTCAATCGCTATCGAACAGGCCATGGCCGGTGCGCTGCTATGTTCCATCGCTGGGGAGCCAGAGATGACCCTAACTGCCCCTGCGGCTACAGACAGACTGTGACCCACATAGTCAACGACTGCCACCTCTCCAGATTCAAAGGAGGTCTCGAAACTTTACATCAGGCTCAACCTGACGCTGTTGACTGGCTACGGAAGAAGGGCAAACGCTAGAAGAAGAACCATACCCAGTCCATGTTCCATTTCTTGTTCTCTCTCTCTATCCCTCTTTATCAAGTCCCAATGGAATCCATTGAGGGTTTTTGTTATTAATACATATTTCAAGGTCTGACTGAATAAGAAGCATGATGTCAGAAAATTCACATTTTATGAATACTTTACACATTTACAATGGGGAAGGATCTAGAGGGATGTGTTTGCTCAGTTTACAACTTGGAAAGACCCTTTCTTGAGGAAAGACCCTAGCATAATTGCTTCCTAATTGCTTTCAGAATTATTCATTATGCTACCTAATCTCAAGATTCAGGGCTTGTTGTTTGAAAGCTAATATTCAAGAGTAATGTACTGGTGAGAGAAAAGTGTGTGTGTGTGTGTGTGTGTGTGTGTGTGTGTGTGTGTGTGTGTGTGTGTGTGTTTAGGTGCTAGATAACCTGAGAAGGTGTCTTGTTCACATGCAAAAAGTTCATTTTGCTCTCAGCTGAGGACTTATGAGTTATATATGGAAAGAAAGAGGGGGTGAGTTTGGGGTAGTGGCTTGGTGAGGCAAAGGGATTCAGTTGTGGGTCCTCTTTCTGGTACAAGTGGTCTTATGTTCCTTCTAGCTGGCTAAACTGTGAAAAAGAAATTTAAGCATTATTGTGCATGGTTTGCAGTTGTAAGTCTTCATGCTTGTCACCTGACTTTTCCCAAGGGTACTTTTTGTCTGTTGTTCACTCTCAGCCAGTATGTACTTTGAGAAGTCCTAACTGAAAATCATGAAGACAGTTGTTTTCGGCAAGAGATAAACAGCAGGGAAGGGACACTTTGTAGGTCATGTTATGCATGTTGCCATGTAGAAGTATATAGGTTCAAGTCCCCAGTCACAGCAGGGGGGAAGTTTTGTGAGAGGTTAGGCAGATATGCAGATGTCTCTCTCTTCCTTTCTGCCTTCCTCTTCCCTCTCAATTTCTGTCTCTATCCAATAAATAAATAAATTAGAAAAGAAAAGCATCTGAGTTTCTAAGATTAAGTTCCAACTTCATTCTTTTGCTATATACATTTTTACTTTATTGAATTGTCTTATTTTTAACCAGAATGCATTATCCTACTTAATTGAATTTGTTCATATGCAGCAAAATTCATTCCTTTTAATCTGTAGTTTCAATGAGCTTTGAGAAACACAATCATGCACCTTCTACCCAATAAAAATACAGAGTCATTTCTTCACCTGATAAAATCCTCTGATGCCTTTAGAGTCATCCTGTTCTGAAGGCCAACACTCTTGCAATGATGAATCTGTTTAGTTTTCCTATATAGTTTTTTTATATAATACATACATATCATACAGAATGCCATAAAAACAAAATTACAGATATAACTGTTTGAATATAGCTTTACCATTTAGACTAACACATATGGACACCAATCATCATTTAATTCCTTTTAACTGATAATGTAGTCAATTAAAAGCAAGTAAATGCACTTACTTATTCATTCACTAACTGAAAAATATGTGAGATTTTTTTGTTCCTCAGTCCTTTGGTAACTATGAAGAAAATAGCTACAAACTTCCCTGTATAAGTTTCATTAAAAAACATATTTTCAGTACTGGCTGGTGGCACACTTGCTACAGTGCACAATGACCTGGGTTTGAACCCTTGGTCCCCATCTTCAGGCGGGAAGCTTCACGAATGGTGAAGCAAGGCTGCAGGTATCTCTTTGTCTCTTTTCCTCTCTAGCTTCCCCTTCCCTCTCAATTTCTGACTGCCTCCATCAAGTCAATAAAGATTAAAAATACTTATTTTCATTTCTATTAGATAAAACATTGAATTCTATGATAATTGTATATAGAATTAAATATCCACAAGGGTTCTTGCTTTGATATCTTTAGTAATTCTAACATAATTATAGTAATTACATTTACTCATTCATGATATTGAATAAGTTTTTGCATATATTTTCTAACAAATTTTTATCTTCTTTGATGAAGTGACTATTTTTTTAGATAGAGACAGAAATACGGGGCTAGGTGGTGGTACACCTGAATAACTGGACAATGTACACTGCTCAAAGCCCCCAGTCCCCATCAGCAGGGGGAGGAGGCTTCTCAAGTTGTGAAGCAGGGCAGCAGGTATCTCTCTTTCTACCCCCCTCCAACTTGATTTCTGGCTGTCTCTATCCAATCAATCAATAAGCAAACAAATAAATTTAAAAAGAAAAATACAGAGAATGAAAGAGACCCCAGCACCAAAGTTTCATCCCATGAGTTGGGCACTGAGTTCAAACTTGGGTCTCACACGTGGCCAAGCAACGTACTATCCAACTGAGTGATTTTACAAATCTGAAGAGATCATTTTGTTATTTTCAGATTGATTTTTCCCTCTTTTTTCTACTCTCAAGACCTAGTTAACATACATCTATTGTAGGGGAAAGAGGCCAAAACTTGCCTCCATGATGTCTTGAGTCACCATGCTAGCTCTGCATAGAATTAGAGAGACCACACTTTCAAGTACTTCTAAACTTTTATTAGGAAAATAGAAAAACATATACCAGAGAAGCATGTGGGGGCCATTTGGGCTACAGTGGATGACCCCATGTGAAGGCTAATGACATTTTTTATTAACTTCAGAGGCCCCACCTTCACTGTCTATTATGAGCCACTCCTTAACCTATTATGACTTCCAGGTGTGCTTCCTTTTTAGGTAAGGAAAACCAAGTCCTGTCTTCCTCAGGTGTTTTCCAAGTCTTCCTCTCAGTAAAAAAACAAAGGAAAAAACAAAGATTCTCGGTCATAAAAGTTTACAAATTCTGAGTCCCAGTGGAACTGGGTTCATGCTCCTCTAGTCATATTCCTTTAACACATCGTTGTATGAATTTTAGGTGTATAACACAAAGACTTCACATAGTTATTTAGTTAAATATCGTTTAGCAAATTTCGTTACACCCTTGACTACATATAGATTTAAATTTAAATTTTTTCTTTATGATGACAAGTGTTTTTTTATGCTATTGTTAAATAGCAAATGTGCTACAGTGCAATGTAGTCATCATGCCATAGTCATCATGCCATATATTACAACCATAGCTGTACTTCTCTCTTACTCTTAATGGTGTGTAACTTTTGATCACATTTATCCATTAAAATAGAACATTCTCCATACATTTACTATCAATTATGTGTAGAAATCATGTTGGTCTGCACTGTAGCCTTTCAATTTCAGTACATATGCTACTGAAATAAGAAAAAAAAGTCCCATCCTTTTCCTTTTATTTTTGTTTGAATTTTGATAAGTTCTTCAAATGTTCTGGAATAACAACAAATCTTTACTCAAATATGTACTTTGCAAACATTTCCTCACCGTCATGGCTTGTTTTTCATTTAACTGAAACTTTCATTACGGAGCAAGAATACTGGGGAGACAGCATAGTAATTATACAGAAAGATTTTCATGCCTCAGGCACCAAAGGTCCTCAGTTCAATCCCAGTACCTCCAGAAGGCAGAGTTTAGTGGAATTCTGGTAAAAAAAAAATAAACAAACAAATAAATGTAAAATTGGGCTGGAAAAATGCTTCACTTGTATAGTGTACTACTTTGTCATGTGCATTTCCCTGGTTCAAGTCTGGCCCCATTGCACTGAAGGAAGTTTTGATGCTGTGGTCTCTTTCACTTTTTCTGTGCCAATATTATTATTATTATTAATAATAATAAAACATCTATTATATATACACATTTATATTAAACAGATCATATGTTTAAAGTGATCAAGCTTAATTATATTCTCTCTTTCTATGTTGTTGGAGTCATAGATAAGAAATTTTACCAAGCAAGCTTGCAGTCACAGAGACTTATTTAATGTTTTGTTTCTATGTATTTTCTTCTTTTTTATGATTTATATTTATAAAAAGGAAATACTGACAAGAACCACAGGATAAGAGGGGTACAACTCCACACAATTTCCACCACCAGAACTCCGTATCCCATCCCCTCCCTTGATAGCTTTCCTATTCTTTATCCCTCTGGGAATATGGATCCAGCATCATTATGGGGTACAGAAGGTGGAAGGTCTGGATTCTGTAATTGCTTCCCCAATGAACATAGGCATTGACAGGTCAATTCATATTCCTAGCCTGTCTCTCTCTTTCCCTATTGGGGCGAGACTCTAGGGAAGAGGGGCTCCAGGACACGTTGGTGGGGTCATCTGACTAGGGAAGTCCAGATGGCATCATGGTAGCAACTGGAATCTGGTGGCTGAAAGAAGAAATAACATATAAAGTCAAACAGATTGTTGACTAATCATGAACCTAAAGGCTAGATTAGTGCAGATGAAGATTTGGTGGTCTCCCTCTTGTAGATAGTTAGTAGGCCTATTGTAGTTATATTCCAAAGGGCCCATGACTATACTAGTGGTTTTTGTTTGCTTGTTTCTTTCTTTCTTTCTGAGCCTGACATCTAATACACAGGTGGACCCAAGTCATTATCTGGGGAGATGATGTCATGGTCATGGCTGGAAAAAGGATGAGAAAGCTGGATCAGGGAAGAGAATAGCTCCCAAATATGGGTAAGGGGCATAAATATTGTTGACTGTAAACCCCATTGATTTGATGTGATCTGGGGCCCATATTCAGCTTAGGAGCCTATGTGACTTCTGCATCCCTGTAGATCTGAGGTCATGAGTAAGAACATTCCAAGTTGTCCCAATTTCAGAACCCATCTTCCTCAGATATAAAATAGAGGATGTTGTCCAGCCTCCTTTCAAAGGATGGAACATTCTCTACCACTGTTGATCCATGTTGAGAGCAAGGTCCTAGGTGGCCCACAAAGGGGTCTATTGTGTTATTCCTGATAGAGATGACTGGTAACAATGGAGAGAGGGATTTATTCAAGATCTAGGCCTATCTTGTCTGTTTGGGAATCTCAGGATTCTCCAAATAGGGCCCCAGCTGACGGGGTGGCCTGACTAAAGAGTCATCATTAAAGTATGCCAGTCTCTTGCCCTCATTCAGCTTTTACAGTCCTTACTTTAATAAGGTTAGCTTTGTAGTGGTTGAGCAAAGTGTAATAGGAGGTAGGTGAGGAGGTTATCTACTAATAGTAGACACTATTTCATTATGAACTTTATGGTGTCTTTTTAGGTCTTTCTACTTGCTTGCTGCATATACTGATTCACTGCAGACTATTGTGTACTTTTGCTTTGAGGTATATGTTTTGCCCTAAATTATGGATACATGTGAACATATGCCCTATCTCATGGGACCTCGTCTATATCTAGGTTTTGGGACTTTGTTAGGAAGTGAATCACCTGAAATGGAACTAGAGAATCTTATGAAAGGAAAGGTTTCACCCAAGTAATGAGGCTGAAGGGTTGACATTCCATGCCTGATGTCTCTGGACACAGTCTGAAGTGAAATATGCTGAAGTGGTACTCATTGCAGGTGTCTATCTTTCTCTTCCCCTCTCTGTCTTCCCCCTCCTCTCTCGATTTCTCTCTGTCCTATCCAACAATGAATGACATCAACAACAATAATAACCACAACAAGGTTACAACAACAAGGGCAACAAAAGAGGAAAAAATGGCCTCCAGGAGCAGTGGATTCATGGTGCAGGCACTGAGTCCCAGCAATAACCCTGGAGGAAAAAAAAGAAAAAGATAAATAAATAAATAAATAAATAAATAAATGCCATAAGAGTAAGGGGTGAAACAGTGCAGGAAAACAGACCCTATTGTTGGTATGCATCTAATTCTGCTTGTAAAAACCCCTTCTGTTTCATTTGGTTTAATCCCCCCTGCGTAACACCGTATTCTATTTACATAATCAATGTTAACAAGCACCACCCTCCCTCCAGGGCATTGGTGGTTCAGTGGTAGAATTCTTGCCTGCTCCGCCCCCTCTCCTTGTCACACCCCGATTTTCACCAGTCACTTTTCTCTCCACCCTCTCTATGTCACATCCTGTTTACACTCTACTTGGCAAGTATATTAGTTTTAGTTTTTAGCTTAGCTTGATATAGATTGCGCTGCGTCCTGCATGAATAAAGAGATACTACGTTACAGCTCAATCATGATTCCCTGGTCGTCTGTCTCCTCTCTCGAAGCCAGCCCGTCAAAAACGACATATTGGTGCCCTGAAACAGGGACCGACACTGCCATGGGACCTAACCCACCCACCTCCCAGATAAGTAAACTTGGCTACCCTTCTGCCATGGGTTGTCTTTCTACTTATGAAGAGGTTTGCTGGAGCCTCCGAACTTTAACAACATCCTAAGATTCTCTTTCTTAGTTGAGGCTGGGGCTTCTGATAGCATTCACTTGGTTTTCATTCACGTGACTTCCATATTTTCTTCTTTCTTTCTGACATGAATATCTCTCCCACACACAGGCCAAACCTAAACCAAATACATAGTTACATAGGGATAATTTTGTGATTCAAGCTTTGTAATTTCTTTTTTTTTTAGCAACTATTTTATTCACCTGAGATATTTTACTTACTGGTTTCCCTTCTCTAATACAGTGTGCTAAATCACCTACTCATAGAAAAAAAAATGAGTATCCAAGCTGCTGTTTATTTTTGAGGGAGTAAATATGAACCTTCTATGATAGTGAAAATATACTTTATTTTTAATACAATAGCTGCCAGCAATAAACCAGGTCCAGAGAGAGAAAAGAAAATACAAGCATTCTACAAAAAGCTTCCATTTGCCTTTTCAAATAATTCTAAATACTGCAAACCTGTTCAACATTATGACTTAAGTCAAAATACTTTTCCAGGGTAAAAATATAATTCTGATGGTCCCAACTTTGATAAAGTATAAAGCAAGGCATGTAAAAAGACCACATAGTAATGAATGCTTCTCTCTCTCTAAATGATAATTAGAGCCAGTGTAAGAAATTGGCTAATCAAACTTGATGAAATGTGTATCAAAATGTTCATGAAAAAATACATTTCCATTTCTGCTCAATTTTTACCTTGTTATTTTTAAATGGATACTTTAAATGCACAGAAATAAAAGCTATCAGCATGCAACTCTGAAGAGATTCAAAACTCAACAATAATAAAATAACACCTGACTTTATCTGTTTTCTAGATTCTTTTCCCTTTCAGTAATGGTGTAAAAACAAGATTCCTGGTGACAAATGTTTCAGGTCCTTGTGGAATTGGGATTGAGAGCCCTCTGGTTATCTTACCCTAACATTTCTCTTCTCTCTGGGAGTATGGATCAAAATTCTTTTTGAGTGCAGAGGGTGGAAGTTCTAGTTTCTGTAATTGCTTCTTCGGGAAAGGTCTTACATTCTGTATTCCAATCAGTTGGTTCAGTGTTCTATTTACATTCTTCATATACTCTGTATAAGTTTTATTTATTTATTTTGTTTTATTTACCAAGGCCTTGCTCAGCTCTGGTTTATAATAGTATGGGGGGGGGGTTGAACCTAAGACTTTGGAGCCTCAGACATGCGGGTCTCTTTATATAACCATTATGCTATCTACCCCCACCCTCTTCATATACTCTTATTATAATTATTTATTTGTTTTCATATTTTTCTTCTTGCTGCATCTTATTTTTTTAATTTATTTTTTATTTAAGAAAGGATAAATTAACAAAACCATAGGGTAGGAGGGGTACAACTCCACACAATTCCCACCACCCAATCTCCATATCCCATCCCCTCCCCTGATAGCTTTCCCATTCTCTATCCCTCTGGGAGCGTGGACCCAGGGTCGTTGTGGGTTGCAGAGGGTGGAAGGTCTGGCTTCTGTAATTGCTTCCCCGCTGAACATGGACGTTGACTGATCAGTCCATACTCCCAGTCTGCCTCTCTCTTTCTCTAGTAGGGTGGATCTCTCGGGAAGCGGACCTCCCAGACACATTGGTGGGGTCTTTAGTCCAGGAAAGCCTGGCCAGCATCCTGATGGCATCTGGAACCTGGTGGCTGAAAAGAGAGTTAATATACGAAGCCAAACAAGTTGTTGAGCAATCATGGACCCAAAGCTTGGAATAGTGGAGAGGAAGTGTTAGGGGGGTACTCACTGCAAACCCTAGTGTACTTTTGCTTTCAGGTATATATTTTGCATGAGTCTATGGATACATGTGAACATATACTCTCTCTCACAGAACCTGGTGTATATCTAGGTTTTGGGGCTTTGTTAGAAAGTGATCCACCTGGGATGGAATTAGAGAATACTATGAAAGGAAGGGTCTCACCCGAGTAATGGAGCTGAAGGGTTGTCATTCCACACCTGAAGTCTCTGGACACAGTCTGAGCTGAAGCATGTTGAGGTGGCAATCATTGCATTGATTAGGTTGCAATGGGCTGATGTAATATTATTTGATATGGATTGGGAGAGAGGCATGCGGGAAAGTGGGCCCTATCCTAACGTTCCAGGACTGGGGGAAATATAGGCTCTATAGTGGAGATGTGAGGTTCCTGCTGTCTTAGGGTTCAAAAAGACAATGGATAGTTACTGTTATCATCACATTATTTGGTAACTGGGTTAACTTTGAAAAGTCCTTTTGTTAGGGTTTGCTGTATAGTACCCAGTATCTTGTATGTAGCTGTGCCATTGGTTGTTTCTGTCTTGCTGCATCTTAGAAGTGTAAACTGTGTATTCTTCATGTTTATGTCCCTCATGAATATATAATATATAATACATGCCAACATGGCTATGCAGAAAGGGCCCTAGGTCTTAGTTTACACCTGGAGACACTTTCAGGGGCTGGCATTTGGTCTTCATGGACTCTGTTCACAGGCAGGCTGGCAAGGTTAAAATTAGGTGATTTTTGCACTGATTGTAACATAAACATGCTGATAAGCACTGACAATTATTAATAACTGTAATATACCTTTGGTTTCTTATTTATTGTCCTTCTCTATCTTTATAAATATATCTGCCCAGAGATTGATGAACTAGGAAGCAGTATTAATTTGTCTGAAACTAATGCAGCTTTCAGAGCATCCAAGCACAGTGAGTGAAAAAAAAAAAAGAGATAAGACGTAAACAAGTGATCCTCTTATTTTGAATCAGGGAGAAGGAGAGATAGAATATGATGGATAATGGAGTTAATATAGAATATTGTTGAGGTTCTAGTTTTTGTGTGCAGTTCTGTAGGTTCACAGGTTTTACTATTTTTTTTTTAGTAGCTAACAAATAATTCATTGACTAAATATAAAAGAGTGTAAAAACCTATATCCAAATTAATTGCATGGAAGTCCTTCCCGTTATAACATGGCATGTTTTTTTTTCTTTCTATGCTTCTCCACACTGAGAACAACTTGATTTTCTTTTTTTTTTTTAGTTTTTTATTTACAAAAAGGAAACATTGACAAAACCATAGGATAAGAGGGGTAGAACTTCACACAATTCCCACCACCGGAACTCTACATACCACCCCTTGCCCTGATAGCTTTCCTATTTTTAACCCTCTGAGAGTATGGACCCACAGTGATTGTAGGATGCAGAAGGTTGAAGGGTCTGGCTTCTATAATTGCTTCCCCACTGAACATGGGGGTTGACAGGTGGATCCATACTCCCAGCCTGTTTCTCTCTTTTCCCTAGTGGGGAAGCAGAGCTCCAGGACACATTGGTGGGGTTGTTTGTCCAGGGAAGTCTGGTCGGCATCCTGCTAGCATTTGCAACCTGGTGGCTGAAAAGAGAGTTAACATACGACAACCATTGTTTTTCATCCTCTCTTTCTGCTTGACTAGTTTTACCTACGCCATATTGCTTCTCCTCTTCTTCACTAATTTTCCTTACTCTCCACTGGTACTTCAAAGCTCCAGGATGACTTTTTCATATAGAGAGAAAAGAGGGGCTGAACTATGGCACACCTACTCAAGCATCAGAGTACTAAGTACAAGGACCCCTGCAAGAATCTGGGTTTGAGCCTCTGGCTCCCCAGCAGCAGGAGGGAAATTTATTTATTTATTTTTTTTAAAGATTTATTTACTTATTAATGAGAAAGGAGGAAAGAGAGAGAGAACCAGACATGACTGGCACATGTGCTGCTGGGGAATCGAACTCAGGTCCTCATGCTTCAGAGTCCAAAGCTTTATCACTGCACCACCTCCAGGACCACAGGAAGGAAGTTTCATAAGCAGTGAAGCAGGTCTGCAGTTCTCTCTCCCAATCTGTCTCCCCCTTTTCTCTCAGTTTCTCTCTGTCCTATCAAATAAGAATGGAAAAAAAAATGGCTGCCAGGAGCAGTGTAGTCTTAGAGCTTTCACCAAGCCCCAGAGGTAACCCTGAAGTGAAAGAAAGAGAAAAAGAAAGGAAGAGAGAGAAGGAGATAAAGAGAGGGATAGAGGCAGAGACAGAGAAGGCGGCAGAGACAGATACCACAGCACTGAAGTTTCCTCCAGTATGTATGATACTCAGGCTCAAACTGGGGCACTCACATAGCAAAGCAGGTACATAATCTAGGTAAACTACTTTTCTGGCACTTACGTTTCTTCTTCATTCAATTCATGTTCTCTCTAGTCACTGTTTTCTTGTTTCCTAGCTTTTCACAACTTTGTACAATTTTTTTTTATTTCTTGTACAATTTTTCACATTTCTTATATGCAATTTGGTCGATTTTATTTATTCAAGTTTTTTTAAGTTTCAGCTTCTTTAAAACCTTTTAAAATATGTTTAATTTATCTTATTTTTATTTGATAGGGCAAAGAGAAATTGAGAGGAGGGAAAGAGAGTGAAAGATACAGCTGTAGTATTGCTTCATTGCTCATGAAGCTTCCTGACTCCCTTTTCCCTGTTTCCAAATGTGAGGCCTGGGGACTTGAACCAGAATCTTTGTACATGGTAACCATCACCTGGATCCCAATTTGGTCAACTTTAAACTTCTTAAAAACTATTCAAATTTCAGTAATACATGCATATTATTTTTGGTGGAAAGTCACTGCTTATCATTATATCTGAAATGTAACATAATTGTCTTTAATGTTATCACTGACACTTATGCAGCCATTGACAAAGGAGTTAAGTGAAAACTGTTCTACTGCACATGAAGAACATCTGTATGCAGATGGCACACATGGTAATGAACCGACTAAGATACAACCACAATGCATTAGAATGGCAGGCCTCAAAGAATGACTGGGTTATCTGTTCATTTTATTTGGTTGCATTTCTGCTTCCGTGCATACTTATGGCTAAATATGTAATGATTCTATCTAGAGACTTCTTCATGGCTGATTCATGGCCATTAAATATAGATACTCTTGCCCTTTTCCTCAAAAATGTTATCAGCTCCTGTTTCCAATGGCAAATTATTTCCCAAAAAGTGTCATTGCAAGAGTAGCTCCTTGTTATTATGCTCTCTTGCTGTTATTTTGCTTTTAGTGCAAAGAATCAAACAACCCCTGCCTTACATGCTCTTCTTCTATTTAAAAATAAATTTCTCTTTTTAGAAAAAAAAATTAGACTAGTATGGCGAGTTATGAAACTAAGGGAGTTTCTTTGTTTTTAAAATTTTTATGTTATTTATTTATTTTTTAATTTTTATTTATAAAAAGGAAACACTGACAAGAACCATAGGATAAGAGGGGTACAACTCCACACAGTTCCCACCACCAAAACTCTGTATCCCATCCCCTCCCCTGATAGCTTTTCTATTCTTTATCCCTCTGGGACTATGGACCCCGGGTCATTATGGGGAAGACAGGAATTTCTATATAAACCCACACCCTGTTTCTCCTTCTTATCATGTGACATAACTGGCATATTTTCCAGAGTTTTATTCTTAGCTGCTACTCATAGTTTTTCTCTGATGTCTTTTTCCTGCTCTAGGAGGTATGGATGTGGGTCCCAGAGGGCAATAGCTAACTTGCCATTGCTGGAAGTTGATTCCATCTGCATACATGTCTGCCCATTGAAGGGGGGCTAGGCTACTGAATCTACAGTGTACTTCCTTGGAATGGAAGAAAGACGAGGCAGAGGAGGCATCATGATGGGGGCAGAGGTCTGCTTAGATAGGAGAGGAGTGAACTTTTGGTTCTTTGATGCAGAAATAGAAGAACACTATTCTTGCATTCTTTTTCCGTTTTCAGCAAAAGTAGTCACCTTGTTTAATGTATCCCCTGTGCTTTAAAGTTTTTCTCTTCAGTGGGCTGTTTTTTAAATTTCTTCCCACTAACCCTCCTGAGTTTTTGCTGGTATCCAGCTGTTTCCAGACCATGGCTGTTGGCAAGGAGAACCCTGCAGCCAGCCCAGCCTGCAGACATTCCTGTGAGCCACTTTCCAATCTCCTCCCAGAGGCAAGTGACCTGGAACCACAGGGAACCTGCTGGGAAGACACAATGGAAATATTTCACCCCTTCCCCATAGGCATCTCCTTAAGGCACAGACTCCAAACAGAAGGGCAAACAATCTCACCAGCCCTTTTAAAATCAATACCCAATACCAGAGCTATTCTTCTTTTTCTTCTTCTAGCGTTTGCCCTTCTTCCGTAGCCAGTCAACAGCGTCAGGTTGAGCCTGATGTAAAGTTTCGAGACCTCCTTTGAATCTGGAGAGGTGGCAGTCGTTGACTATGTGGGTCATAGTCTGTTTGTAGCCGCAGGGGCAGTTCGGGTCGTTTCTGGCTCCCCAGCGATGGAACATAGCTGTGCACTGGCCATGGCCTGTTCGATAACGATTGAGGAGGGCCCAATCATAACGTGCTAGGTCAAAGCCGGGTTGACGCTTACAGGGGTCTGTGATGAGGTGTTTGTTCTTTACCTCAGCTGACTGCCAACTTTGTTTCCAAGAGTCTGGAACAGAGAAGTTCAGTGTAGGCGTAGGGGACCAGATTGGGTGATGAGACGTCAAGCGTTGGACAGGGTGGGCGATATCCGCGTATATTGGCAGGTCCAGTCGAGCGTAGACGTGGGAAATGAACTTAGATGATGCCGCATCCCGACGAATATCTGGCGGGGTGATGTTGCTAAGAACTGGCAGCCATGGAACCGGGGTGGAACGCATGGTTCCAGAAATTATCCTCATGGAGGAATATAATTTGGAATTGACCAAGTGGACATGGGGGCTACGGAACCATACTGGGGCACAGTATTCTGCAGTGGAATAGCATAATGCCAGAGATGATGATCGTAGTGTGGAAGCGCTCGCGCCCCATGAGGAGCTGGCCAGTCTTGCAATGATGTGATTCCTCGCGCCCACCTTTGCTGCAGTTTTTATGAGATGTTTGTGAAATGACAGAGTGCGATCGAGAGTAATGCCAAGATAGACCGGCTGGGCTTCATGCCGGATTCTCGTATCGCCAAGCTGCACATTAAGCTCACGCGAGGCCGAGGCATGGTGTAGATGGAAAACAGATGATACCGTTTTTGCAGTGCTAGGGATTAGTCGCCATTTTTTACAGTAATCAGATATCAGAGACATGTCTTTTGTGAGTGTTTCCTCGAGGATGTCGAACTTGGATGCCTGAGTTGCACAGCAGATGTCATCGGCGTAGATGAACTTCCTTGAAGAAGTTTCTGGGAGGTCATTGATGTAAATATTAAATAGCGTAGGAGCCAGAACAGAGTCCTGGGGGAGGCCACTTGAGACAAGTCTCCATCTGCTAGACTTGTCACCCAGATGCACCCGGAATCTTCTGTTTTGGAGAAGAAATGATATAGTGTTGGCCACCCATGGAGGCAGGCATCTTGAGATCTTGACTAGGAGACCACGGTGCCAGACCATGTCATAGGCTGCTGTGAGATCAACAAAGACAGTACCTGGCTTTAAATTCTTCTGGAATCCATTTTCAATGTAAGTTGAGAGGGCCAGGGCTTGTTCGCAGGTAGATCTTCCTGGGCGGAAACCAGCTTGGGCGGGTGATAGGAATTTCTCTGTAAGAGGAGAAATACGTGACAGAAGCAGCCTCTCAAGGAGTTTGTAACACACGGAGAGGAGAGAAATTGGTCTATAGTTGGCGGCCAGTGTTGGGTCTTTCTTTGGTTTCAAAACTGCTATTATCTTCGCACGATGCCAAATTTTGGGCATAGATTCAGATTCCAAGATGTGGGACAGGAATGAAGTGAGCCACTTCTTGGCCGCGGGGCCCAAGTTAAGAATGAGTTAACTCATTCTTAACCAGAGCTATTAATAATGTGCCACAAAACTAACCCTCCCAGTACCCTCCAATGGGCTCACTTGGCATCATGGCTCTCCATATGTTTATTGCAGGTCTTTAAAAACATGGTAACTTGCAGAATTAGGCTCTCCTACCCTTTTTTTGTACTGCTCATAGTGCTTATTACGGCATGGTGGATGGTCAGTAAATTCAGTGATTTTGAGGACTGAAAGCTACTGCTGAAATCAATTCAGTATCCTAGGGAAGAACATCCTTATTCTAAAGACACAAGCTTCTGGCCTCCTGTAACAAGGGAACAACTTTGCCTACATTCACCACTGCACTGCATAGAAACCAAGCAAGCTTGTATTCACAGCTACAGAGGGACTAGGTAAGCCACTCCCTCCCTCAGCTGGTCCTCCCAAGAGCAGGCCTGCTATTCATTCTTGGCAATCTCCTTTTAATTGGGAGGTGAGCCCAGGAACTTATGTGAGGAGGAGAGAGGTCATTAACGAAGTGTGAGTTACTGAGCTGGCAAATGCTGTGATTAAAGGGTCCCACCCCCCTCTTTTTTTCTTAGAGCTGAGGTCTAGGGCATGCGTGATTTCACTGCTTCCAGACTGAGTTTTTCTTTCAGAAAGAGACAGAGAGATTCTATACCATCAGAGACCCCCTCCACCCCCACCCACTGTTGTCACACTCCTGTGTACTGCTGGGGCTCTAACCTGCATCACACACATCACTTTCCCTATGAGCTAGTGAAGTAGTGTATAAAAATAATTTCAAATATTTCTACCAGGTCTAAAGTACATCTATAGAAATTTTTAATCCCCCCGGGGTGGGGGTGCAGAGCAAGGAGTTTGAATCCTGCCACAGCACCCTTTCAGAACTGGACTTTCTTTTTCCTTTTGAATTTTTTTTTTTAAATCAGAGAGACAGAGAGAGAGATGGTCCTGTAGGTGGAACAGTGGATAACATGGCTGGACTCTCAAGCATGAGGTCCCAAATTCAATCTCCAGCAGCATATGGACCAGAGTAATATGTAGTTATTGCTCCCTCCTCCCATCCCTCTCATAAATAAATAAATAAATAAATAAATATTAAAAATAAAAATGAAAGCATTTTCTTGGATTCCTCAAGGCCTTGGGTACAATCACCAGCACCCCTACCAAGATAAATAAATATAGCACACACACAAAAAGGAAATCTATAAATTCCAAGTTTAATCAGCCTTTATCTCCTCATATTTGTAGGGCCTTGAGGGCTTTTAAGCAAGTTGACTTTATTATTCTCCCCACCCCATCCACTCTCTCATGGCCTGCACGTACCCTGAAATTGTTAATCATTGCCCCTACCTTTCTTTGTGTGCTTTTATGGTATAAAAGAGAAACTCCATCAGAATTTGGGGCCCAGAACTTGTAGCATGAGCTAATTTGGGTTGGTACCAATAAACGCTGTTTTCCTATACCCTGGGTGACATGACTTTTGTTCACTGATTCCCCATTTACATTACCTCTGGCAGCTAGTGGGGTCTTTGTCTCCCTAGAGATCCTTTAAGGACCCTTGTATAATTCACCTAGGGGTCATCACTATCAGGATTGGACAGTCAGCACTGACTCCTGATTCTCATATGCAGTCATTGTCCTCAGGAACATTGATTATTGCCCTATCTTCCCACTCCCAGTTCCACCCTCACTCGCAGGCTACAACTGTGTGTATATGTGGGGGGGGGGAGGGTACTTTTTTCCACTTAGCAGCAAAATCAGAGACTGAAGAACAGAAAAGTCCCAGAGTACCTTTGAGGTAAGACTTGGCAGTACATACAGAACTGCCCTGTCTGACTTGGCTAAGATCAGATGACTTTTGAGGGGCTGTGACATGGGCAAGGGAGAGAGGCACTTGCTACATAAAATGTTATTTGATTTTCAAACGGTGGTTAAATCATACACACACACACACACACACACACACACACACACACGATGACTTAAGCTGCTGGCCTGCTAAGTCTTTACTGAGGAAATATCTGGGATTCAATTTTCATTCAGGAAATTTTATCCTAACCATGAATGAAGTGTGTGTTGTTCTGACTCTGAGTTTATTTAAAAAAAAAAAGTGGATTGATCCAGTTCAACTAAATAGGAGGCTTTGGCAGAAGTCCATGAGGAGATTTTCAAGCTCAAGAATAAGAACATCTATGAAAGGTCAGTTTCTCAGCTGATAAATGACTATACAAAAGAAGTGTGCTGATCTGCAGACCTAGGCAATGTAGTGCTTTAGCAAAGGGAGTGCAGAGGATATTGACCATGGAAGACCTATTCCCAACCCAGGAGGCTCCAGAACCTACAACTATCATTTCTGCCTTGAGAAACACATTTGTGAGGAGAAACCTGGCATCCTCAAAGCACATTGTCATAGCTTCTCTCCGTAGGCTGGTAGGAACCTGTTAACACTTGAACTGGGAAACCGAGGTGCAGGGGTTTAACTGGATCCCTGGGGACAGGAGATAAAGGCCAACATTCACCCACCAAAGGCAAGGTGGGCATGAATACCACAATGAACAGCAGAGTCAAAGCAGAATCCAAGAGAGAGATGGCTGATTCATCTGGATCTGTGGTGTTGGTCAATTAATCAAGATGTTCTTATAAGAGAATCTGATGGAGGTCAGTCAGGTGGTGGCACACCTGGTTGAGCACACATGTCACCACGTACAAGATCCCAGGTTCAAGCCCCTGGTCCCCATCTGTCAGGAGTGGTAAAGCAGTGCTACAAGTGTTTCTCCTTCTCTCCCTCTGTCACTACCTCTGCTCTCAAGTTCTCTCTCTATCCTATCAAAGAAAAGGAAAATATACCCACTAGGAACAATAACCCTGGAGGTAATTAAAAATAATAATAAGTAAATTTAATAGGAAGTGGTTAAGGAAGTTGTGAGATATATACATACATCATAGATCCAAGAGAAGATAGAATCTTCTCTTTGTTATATGGTACTGGAGTTGGGGGTGAAGTGGGGATCATGTTAAGTGAAAAACTAAAAGTAGAAGGACAAATAGTGGGTGAGTTCTCTCATAAAATAAAAACCAAAGCAAAAGACAATAGAGAACAAAACCTCAATGGACTTGTAAGGGGAAGAGGATGTAGCTAACCGGGCCCATTCCCCAGTTTCCTCCTGTGAGGTTCTAGACTGACTCCTACATGGAAGAATCACAGAGAGATAGTCAGATTTCAAGGAAATGAGCATTTATTGGAAGACAGTAAAGACAGAAAAAGAAAATACAAGCCAGGTAGGCATGTAGACCCTTGAGAAAGACAGAGAGAGGAAGGCCCTGGACCTCCAGGTCTTTCCATCTTTATAGTCCCTTCTAGGGAAGGATCAGAACTTCAGGGAATGTGCTTTGGTCTTTGTCTCCAGGTGTCACATCTGCCTTCATCTGCATGTTATGACCTTTGCAGTCAGGAAGGAAGGTAGTGCTGGGGCAGGATATGCAGACATAGTGGGCTTCTGGCTCAAGT
The DNA here is from genome assembly GCF_950295315.1 of Erinaceus europaeus. NCBI lineage: Eukaryota > Metazoa > Chordata > Mammalia > Eulipotyphla > Erinaceidae > Erinaceus > Erinaceus europaeus. The sequence continues at coordinate 106,154,514 of NC_080162.1, read as the reverse complement.
CACTTTTAGCAGATCCAGAGACTCTGCAGGGTAAAAGGGAGAAGTAGTAAGGGGAGGCCGTGGGCCTAGGTCCCCGTGGAGAAGCAAGATGACAGTGTGGTATAGGGGGAGACTACTGACAACTGTCATGAGGAAATGGGGAAATGTACCCTTGTGATAACAGTTCTGTAAATTAACATTCCTTCACTCGAAGGATACTGAAGTTGGATTAAAAAAAAAAAAAGATTGGTGTATTGCACCAAAGTAAAAGACTCTGGGGTGGGTAGGGGTGGAGAGTTCAGGTCCTGAAACAGGATGACAGATGACCTAGTGGGGGTTGTATTGTTATGTGGAAAACTGATGTTATGCATGTACAAACTATTGTATTTACTGTCAAGTATAAAACATTAATCCCCCAATAAAGAAAATTTTAAAAAAGATATGAAGCCTACTAAATTCTTCCTTAAATTTTATTGAATATAAGCAGAAAAAAAATAGGTCAACAAAAGTTACATATTAATTTAAAATGAGGAGGAGGAGTAGAAGGAGGAGAGGGAGGGGCCTTCAAATGACTCCCAATCAAGAAACAGTGTAGAAACCCAGAAGCTCCCTTCAGTGAAGAGGAACCCAGTCCGCTCAGCATGAACCCGTAGCCCCCATGTCCACTTGGTCGATTCCAAATTATATTCCTCCATGAGGATAATTTCTGGAACCATCCGTTCCACCCCGGTTCCATGGCTGCCAGTTCTTAGCAACATCGCCCCGCCAGATATTCGTCAGGATGCGGCATCATCTAAGTTCATTTCCCACGTCTACGCTCGACCGGACCTGCCAATATACGCGGATATCTTCACCCACCCTGTCCAACGCTTGACGTCTCATCACCCAATCTGGTCCCCTACGCCTACACTGAACTCTCTGTTCCAGTCTCTTGGAAACAGAGTTGGCAGTCAGCTGAGGTAAAGAACAAACACCTCATCACAGACCCCTGCAAGCGTCAACCCGGCTTTGACCTAGCACATTAGGATTGGGCCCTCCTCAATCACTATCGAACAGGCCATGGCCGGTGCGCCGCTATGTTCCATCGCTGGGGAGCCAGAGACGACCCGAACTGCCCCTGCGGCTACAGACAGACTATGACCCACATAGTCAACGACTGCCACCTCTCCAGATTCAAAGGAGGTTGACTGGCTACGGAAGAAGGGCAAACGCTAGAAGAAGAAGCATGAACCCCAGGCACTGCCAAAATCTATACAGCCAGTCTTTTTCTCAGCCATTTCAAGACAGAGTTTTGGCTTTTTTATTAGGGAAGCTGAAAGAAACAACTGGATCTTTTGAGGACTATTGGACAGGACTCTGAACTGATGATACTGATCTCAGAAGGCCCAAAATGTCACTAGTTCAGTCAGAGTCAGAGCAAGAGTGAAGTCCTGGGTCCTGGGAAGCCATTTCCTATTGTCATGCAAATATATGGCTTTAAGGTTTTGATAGTAGAAGCATCCACTTCAAAGACACTCTTCTGAAATAAACACAGAACCAGCTAGTCAACTATCTAGTATAACTTAAAAGTTGGAGCCTCACTCAGGAAGTTCCCCTTTCAGACAGCACTGGATGATGCAGGTACTGACTGGCAAGCTGACCACTTGTCTTTCACTGGCTGGATCTTATTTCTTATCCTTATGTTTTAAATTCAGCAATAAAGAGCAAGCCCACAGAACCCGGCCTTCCATTTTCTGCATTTTCATTTCCATTCCTGTGTTCTGAATTCAACAAGGAAAAGTGAACCTACAAACCCTATGGGTCTTACTGTGGCTGCAAGGAAGAAATCCAGGGAACACTCCTCTCTGTCTGTGCCCTTGTTGTGCGACCCCAGTTGTGCTCTGCAACCTCCAGGACATGAGTACACGCCTCACGGGGCCTCATCCGGCCTGAGGGGGCGCTGTTTGCAGCGCAGGTTCCAGCCTGAAGGAGCAGCTGGGGCAGCAGTTCTGTGACCACCCGCGGAACACCGGAGGACACGTGGCTACAGAACCTGCAGAGGCCCCGCCCCTTGCTCTGGCCCCTCACCTCCAGGGTCCTGCTCTGCATCAGCGCCGCCAATCACAGCCCGCGAGCTTAGGGTTGCTCCAGCCCCCAGCGCCAGCCGGACTTCAACTGCATGGGCTGCTGGATGCTCAGGGCCTGCAGCAGGGCTCCCAGGGCTGCTTGCTGGACACCAGGTTGTGCCACCACCTTGAGGCCAAGTTCAGCCGACCTCGTGGTCGAGACCTGCAGGAAGGTGAACCCTGACACCCTGTGGCTCTTCCGGGAGGCCAGAGGTGAGTGCCTGCCCAGCTCTGGGCCGTGTCACCTGAGAGAGACCTTAGAAGTTAAAAATACAGAACTGAACTGAGGAGGTAGCTCAGTGGCTAGGGTGCAGGACTGGAAGGCCTGAGGGCTCAGGTTCGACCTCCGGCACTGCCTGTGCCAGAGCTGAGTGGGCCTCAGGTCTTTCAGAAATAAAAATACATAAAGGCCAGCAAAAGAAGAAGAAGAAGAAGAAGAGGAAGAGGAAGAGGAAGAGGAAGAAGTTAAGAACAGAAAAGGAGACACAAAGCAGAAATTGACTTGAGTTTGGAGTGTTGCACCGAAGTAAAAAACTCAAGGGGGTGGTGGTGGTAAGGTTTTTTTCAGCTCCACTGTAGGGGAGTAGGGATAGGGACACAGACCTTTGGCGGTAGGAATGGTGTTAATATACATTCCTATTAACAGTCTTATAAATCATCAATTAATAAGAGAGGAGAAAATTGAATGTCTCAAATTGAGTATATATTCCTTCAATCTAAGCACTTAAGGTCTCAAATTGGTAAACTAATTGAATTCTAACAGTGAGCTTAAATTGTTAATACATTTCTAATAATGACTTTTTTAAAAAAAATGTTAAATCAGCTATAGTCATAGACCAGGGAGACCATAAGCAACTGGTCTTGTCAGTATATAAGAAACAGTTATTTGTAAATAGCATTAAATGACATAAATCATGGTAAGGTCTTGTATGGTATACTAAATTCTAACCATAGGATTTTCAAATTAAACCAAATTCCCAAATAACTTGGTTATAACAATAACTATCTATTGCTTTCTTAAACTCTAAGACAGCAGGAACCTTCCCCATTCTCTATAAAACCCGTATTTCTTCCAGTCCTGGAACCTCTGGGGCTTTGCTCATTTTCCTTCATGCTCTCTCGAGCCATATCATTTGCTACTGCATCTGCTGATCTCAGCCAAATCAGTGCAACCAGTACCACCTCGACATGTTTCACTTTAGATTGTGTCCAGAGATGCCAAGCATGGGATTTCAACTTTTCAGCTCCATTACTCTGCCACCAAGCTGCAGATGTTACCATGATGCCAACCTGACTTCCCTGGGCAGACAACCTCACCAATGTGTCCTGGAGCCCCACCTCTCGAGAGCCCTGCCCTACTAGAGAAAGATAGAGATTGGCTAGAAGTGAGGATTGACCTGCCAATGCTCATGTTCAGCAGAGAAGCAATTACAGAAACCAGAACTTTGCCTTCTGCACCCCCATAATGATCCTGAGTCCATGCTCTCAGAGGTATAAAGAATAGGAATGCTTCCAGTGGATGGGATGGGATATGGAACTCTGGTGGTGGGAATTGTGTGGAATTGTACCCCTCTTATACTACAGTCTTGTTATTATTAACCCAGTAATAATAATAATAATAATAATGAATAAGAAGGTTTGTATCTCAAAATCCCCTGATGGCTATTGCTGAGAAGTGCTAGTGGAGACATAGCTCAGTTCAAGGAAATACCTATGAACACTCAACACAAGGCCTCCATGAGGGTCCAGACATTCCTAATTGGTAGTGTGACTATCAGGGAACAAAATTGCACACACACAAAAAAGACATGTGGAAGTCCAGGGGTCCTGTGGAGTTTCTACTCAAGCCCTTCTCCCAACGGAGTCAGTGGACCCTTGAAATCCATTCCATGTTTATTTTCCCCTTTTCAGGGTTCATAGTTGGAACAGGCATATTCAGCAGCTAGCAAATACCACACTCATTCCCTAGTGTATGACATGAAAGTTACTGTAGTGGGGAAGATCAGGTGGAAGCCAATAAAACAGCTTCCACCCAACAAACAGTGAGCAGAAGCAAAACTGTATTCTTGGAGGGGTTGCAGTCTGAAGCCACTATCAAGAATTTGAGAAGACCAGGATGGTAATTCTCACCATAGCCTCACTCAGCTCTTCTATTTGGCCTGTGCAGGAAACAGATGGCTCCTGGAGGATGGTGGAGAATTATCATAAGCTTTCCAGGTGGCAGCTTCAGTTCAAGCTGCTCTACCAGATTTGGTTCCATTGTCTGTGAGAAAATTAACATATTCTCTGGACCCTATGATTTACCAGTTGATCTGGGAAATGCCTTTTTCTGCTTCTTTGCTAAATTCAACCATCAGGAGCAGGTTGTTGTCAGCTGTTAAGGCCAACAACCAGTCCCTGTACTGCCCCTCCTCAGGTTCTGTCAGCTTTTCAAATCACTGTCACAGTTTGATTGGCAGGATATTGATCACAGCACCCTTCTACAAGCCATCACTCTGGCCTACTGCACTGATAGCATTATGCAGATTGAGGGAAGTGAGTAAGAAGTTGCAACTGCTCTAGATTTACTGCTAAAACACATGCACACCAGCTGGTAGGGAATGAATCAGGCCACACTTGAAGGGGTTTCTAGCCCTGTTAAATTTCTAGGTGGTGTGAGGCATGTGGAGGCTTCACTTCCAAAGTGAAAGACTCTTCTGCATCTGCACCCTCCTGAAACCAAGAAAGGGAAGCACAAAGCCTACTGAGTGTCTGGATTTGGGAACAACACATTCCTTAGTTGGGTGCATTGCTCTATGTCAGTTACTGTGTGACCTGAAAAGCTAAAGGTTGTGAGAGAGGACAAAAATGGCTCTGCAGTAGGTCCAGCCTATTGTACAAGCTGCTCTGCCCCTGACTCATAAGGTCCAAGAGAGGCAGTGGTGGAGCAGCAGTGACAGAGAGGAGGGCCTGCTGGGAACTTTGATGAGTCTTCAACTACTGCACTGTAAGGCAGGCCTTTCAGATTTTACAGCAGAACTCTTCATCTTTTCTGGTATGGAGAAATATCTTTTGGACAGCTATTGGGACTTTATAGAGTTAACACTTAACCATGCATCACCAAGTGACCATGAGACCCAAGTTGCCCTTGATGAAGTGGGTGCTCTATGACCATTAAATCATAAATCTTGGTGTGCACAGCACCAGTCCTTCTGCAGAAAGAGCTGGAATATATGGGAGGAGGTGTGAGAAGGTCCTGAAAGCACAGAGACAACTAATGAAGAGGTGATCTAAATCCCTAGGACCTCTAGCCTTAACTTCACTACTTTCTTTCTCCCAGTTTTAACCTACAGCTTTATCAGGAGTTCCCTATAATCAGTTAACAAAGAGAATACTTGGCCTAATTTACAGATAGCAAACCAAGAATATGTAGATAAATTTTTACAATCTCCTTCTGGGTCATTCCTGAAATATGACACTAGTGAGCTCTATCCTCTCAGTGGGTAGAGCTCTGGAAAGTATCCCGAATGGTCTTTTTTTCTTAGAAATGTTTTTCTTTCCTTCCTTTTATTGCTATCCATCTAATGTAGCTAATATTTTCCTATCCATATTGATAGCTATATATTGGTAGATATTTGTAGATAGCACTATCTTATCAATATTCATAGTGCTCTCTCTCTCTCTCTCTCACACACACACACACACACACACACATACACACACACACACACACACACACACACACACACACACACACCTGAAGAAGGAACACAGGAAATAAGTTCAAAGTTCAGGTAAGCCACTTCTGGCCCCTCCCTTCCTCAGTGTGTCCCTCTGGCTAACAAAGAACATGGAGCAGGAATATCACTTCATGTTCCTGTTAGTGTAATGAGCCACTCAGCCCATCCCAGACCTGCAGACCGAGCTGTCATCACTCTTACCTGATAAGACTCACTGATGGTGACTCACCACCAAGACTCTGGAAATTGCTAGGGGCTCCTCCTGTGTATGCCAGTACCTAGTCACCTGGTCAGTAGATGCTCTCTTTGGTCTAATAGTGTAGAGACATTGCCCAGAACTGTGGAGTACTGAGAAGACATATTGGCTATGCAACCCACTATGTTGGGGTCAACAATATTCTTTTTTTCTTCCTTTTTTAATTACTAGTGATTTATTGTTGATTTACAAAATTATGTGATAGCAGGAGTATAACTCCACACTGTTCTCACCACCGGAGTTCTGTCTCCATTCTTTCCACTGGAAACTACAGTAGTGCTAAGGTGACAGATATGGGTTGACTATTATTTCTATAACTATATATCTATATTTATATATATTTGCCCATTTTTCCTATGGTACTGCTTTCTCTTCCATTCTAAGTTACACCTATACATATTGAAACTTCCTCTTCTCTGGGTCTTGAGGGAATTGAAGTTCAAAGCCCTCTGGTAATCTTACTCTAACATTTCTCCCCCTCTGGGGGTACGGACCAAAATTCTTTCTGGGGTGTAGAAGGTAGGAATCCTGGCTTCTGTAACTGCTTCTCCACTGGACATGGGCATTGGCAGGTCAATCCATACCCCCTATGTTTTCTTAATGGGGTGTAGGGGTCTGTAGAGGTGAGATTTCAGGACAAAATGGTGAGGTGTTCTGCCCAGGGAAGTCAGGATGGAATCATAATAGTGTCTTCAAGGTGGTAAGAGATAAAACAGGACACAATAAAATTAAACAATAAATAGGAACCAAAAAATATATTTAGAGCAGATGAGAATAGAGATCTTAGGGTGGAGAAAAGTTGGGAACTCTATTTTAGGTATGTTCCTACATACCATGGCTTTGGTAATTTTTACCTGAGCCCAATAGCTAACATGCAGGTGAACTAAAAATATTGTCTGGTAAGGTAGTTCAGAGTTGAAAATAAGACTAGAAATCTAGATTTCTATGGCAGAGAGTAGTTCTCAAACTTGAAAGTATATAAATACAGTTAACTGCTTACCCTATTAATCTGACCCAGGGCCCATATACATTCACATTTAGCACAGGAGCCTGTGTAACCTCTGAGTCCCTGTGCATCTGAGCTCACAGTCAATCATCACAGCTGGGAAAATTCTAGGCTGTACTTATTTCAGTACCAGTCTTCCTCCAGTGGCAGTGCTGGATGATTCAGCCTCCCTTCAAGAGTGGGACAGTCTCCCCATTGCTACTTTTTAGTGAGGGTAAGGGATACATTGGATCGACCTTCTCGTGGTGCATCCCGTGAGTACCCATTCATTGGGGAAACTGACGATCCTTCCTAGCCGACTGAATCCACATGGAACCCAGTCACTGTCAAAGCCAGCAACAAGCAGCTCCTGACAGCTTTCAACCTGACGCTGTTGACTGGCTATGGAAGAAGGGCAAACGCAAGAAGAAGAAGAAGTGAGGGTAAGGTACTGTAGAGGCCTGCAGAGGGCTTATGATGACATCCCTGAGGGAAGTGACCAGTGATAGTGGAAAAAGGGATATATTAGATGTCTAGGCTCATCAAATCTCTGTGGGAATACAAGGATTACCTGAGCAGGGAACCAGATGATGCGATGGTCTAGTTTTGACCAAAAAGGCCATCATTAAGTGAGTCAGTGTCTGACACTTTTCTAGCATTTGTGTTCCTTCTTTATTTGAGGAGCTTAAACTTTCTTCAAGTTGTTAAAGCATTGAGTGTTATTTGTTGTATCCAAACTGGTATTAGGTTTGTGGGGTCTGGTCTCAAGTTAGGGAGGAAATACACCAAGGATTTTAGTAGGGTTTAAGTAAACCCTAAGCTTTGCTGCATTTATTTAATGATTCTAATAACGTTTGTCATAGGGACAGTGATTGTCCTTTAGTTGACATATATATATTTGCCAGTATATCTTTTGACTAATTGTATACAATGTTTCTTCTAAAGATTATCAAGAGGTGACAATAATGTTGGTGCTGTCAGATTAGGAGAAATATCTTACTTTCTTTTATGTATTTGAGTAGAAAGAGTGATTGAGGGAAGTGAAATAGTGGATATGAGAAGAGGTTATTTAGGTCTAAATAGTAAATATTGGATTATACTACTTAGTTGCCTTCTTTAGACCCTTATACTTGATTTTGGATACTATTAGGTCTCAGCCTAATCATAGAAAACTATTGAACACTATTATTTTGAGTATATAATTACCTCTAACTTATGGATATGTCTACACATGTACCTAGTACCCTAGTCCCTAGCCTATATCTAGGAACTGTAACTATGGAGAGTGTGCCATATGAGATGGAACTAGGTAGTCTCGTGTAGGAAAAGGTCTCACCAGATTATTGGAGTTGGTTGGTTGACATCTGAAGCTTGGTGACTCTGGATACAGTCTGAAGTGAAAAGGCAGAGGCAGCATAAGGTGACATGGTGGCACTGGCTGCAATGATCTAGTTGAGGTCAGCAAAGGCAGTATAACAAGGTAAGGAATTGAGAGGAGTAGTATCAAGAAGTGTAAGCAAAGTCCCAGATGTTCTAGAATTGGAAGAAATAAGAATTTTAAGGAGAATTGGAGAAGGTTCTTTGCAGTATTAGTGTTTAAGAAGTTTAAGAAGTGTTTATAAGTTACTTGAGAGCTTGGTATACTTTGAAATTCTCATTGTTAAGATTTTACTGTAGGGGTACTTGGTGGTGGCACACTGGTTGAGCATACATGCTACAACTCACAAGGACCCAGTTTTGAGCCCCTGGCCCCCACCTGCAGGGGGAAAGCTTTGCAAGTGGTGAAGTAGGGTGGTAGGTGTCTCTCTGTCTCTCTCCCTCTATGTCTTTCCCTACCCTCTTGATTTCTGGCTATATCTATCCAAAAAATAAAGATAATAAAAAACTTTTTAAAAAAGATTTTACTGTACTATACTTGACCTCACCATGAGTTATGTCATTTAATGTTATCTACCAATAATTATATAACTTATATACTGAAAGGACCAAATGATTCTTTTTTTAATTTTTTATTTATAAAATGGAAGTATAGACAAGACAGCAGGATAAAAGGGGTACATTGCCACACAACGCCCACCCCCAGAGCTCCATATCCAATCCCTTCCTTTGATAGCCTACCTATCTTTATCCCTCTGGGAGTATGGAACCAGGATCATTGTGGGATGCAGAAGGTGGAAGGTCTGGCTTTTGTAATTGCTTCTTCACTGAACATGGGTGTTGGCAGGTCAGTTCATACTCTCAGCTCTAGTGGGGCAGTGATCTGGGGAGGATGGGCTCCAAGACATATTGGTGGGGTCGTCTGCCCAGGGAAGTCAGGTTGGCATCAATGGTATCATTTGGAATCTGGTGGCTGAAAAAGAGTTGATACAAAGCAGAACAAATTGTTGATTAATCATGAACCTAAAGGTAAGAATATTGCAGATGAAGATTTGGGATCCCTGTCTTGTAAAACCTAGTAGGTCTAAGTATATTTTGGAATATACCTAAGTATATTCCAAAGGACCCATGACTTTACTAGTTTTTGTCTGTGCCTGACATTCAATATGCAGGTGGACCCAGGTTATTGTCTTGGGAGATGGTGTCATACTTAGAAAATGGACTAGAAAGCTAGATCAGGGAAGAGAGTAGCTCCCAAATATGGGGAAAGTATATAGATATCGTTAACTGTAAACCCCATTGATTTGATCTGGGGCCCATATTCAGCACAGGAGCCTATGTATCCTCTGCATCCCTGTAGGTCTGAGCTCACATTCTGTGGTCATGACTAGGAACATCCCAGGCTGCACTAATTTCAGGACCCATCTGCCTTGGGTAGTAGGTAGAGTATGTTGCCCAACCTCCCTTCAGAGAATGGAACATTCCCTACCATTATTGATCTACATTGAGGGCAAGGTCCTATAGGGGCCCACAAAGGGGTCCATTATGTTGTTCCTGTTGGAGATGCCCAGTGACAGTGGTGAGAAGGATCTGTTAGAGGTCTAGGCCCATCATGTCTCTGTGGGAATCCCAGGACTCCCTGACTAGGGCCCCAAGTGATGGAGTGTCCTGGTAGTGACTAAAGAGTCATCATTAAAGTATGCCAGTATCTTCCCTTTTTTCATCTTTGTAGTCCTTCCTTTGTCTCACAAAGTTAGCTTTGGAGTGATTGAGGGATGTGTAATAGGAGGTAGATGAGGAGGGTATCTAGGTCTAAGTAGAAACTGTTTCATTAGGTATGTTAAGGTGTCTTTTTAGGTCTTTCTACTTGCTTGCTTCATTTATTGACTATCTGCAAATTATTGTGCACTTTTGCTTTCAGGTATATATTTTACCCATACTTATGAATACATGTACATATGCCCTATATCATGGGCCCTGGTCTATATCTAAGTTTTGTCAAGAAGTGTGCCACCTGAAATGGAATTAAGGACTCCAATGAGCTAGAAAAGGTCTCAGCAGAGTAATGAAGCTGCAGGGTTGACATTCCATGCATAGTCTCAGGACATGTTCCAAAGTGATGCTGAGGTGGTACCAGTTGTACTGATTAGGTTGGGATCAGCAGATGCAGTGTCAGTTGATATGACTTGAGAGAAGCATGCAGGAAAGTGAGCCCCACCCTAGAGGTTCAAGGACTGGGAGATGTATGTGCTTTACAGAGAAAGGGGAAGTTTCCTGCTGTCTTAAGGTTTAAGAAGGCTATAGATAGTTATTGTTATAACCAAATCATTTGGTAACTGGGTTAACTTTGAAAATCCCATTGGTAGGAGTTGCTGTATCACACAAGACCTCAACATAATTTATGTCCTTTTATACGATTTATATATAACTGTATCTTTTTTGTTTGTTTTATTTTTTTATCTTTATTTATTTGATAGAGACAGCCAGAAATTGAGAGGAAGGGGGAGATAAAGAGAGGAGACAGAGAGACACCTGCAGACTACTTCACCACTTGTGAAACTTTCCCCAGCAGGTGGGGACCGGGGGCTCGAACCTGGGTCTTTGTGCACTATAACATGTGTGCTCAACCAGGTCTACCATCACCCGGCCCCGTATAACTGTATCTTATAAAGTAATGCCACCAGTTGCTTCTAGGACCAGATAATTCTGATCTAAGGTTGTAGATAAGTCAGTATTTGAAAAAAAAAAAAAGGTTATTTTTAGAAATGCTTTAGCAATTTAAGCCCAGTGACAAATTTCAATCATTAAGTGCTTACACTAAAGGAATGAATACTCAGAACTGAAATCTAAGCAGTTAATGAACTTGAGACATTTCCAATCTATTTTCATTCACATATTGAATAAATAGTGATTTATAAGATTATAAACTAATAGCAGTATAGTTAAATACCATTCACACCAACAAAGGTCTGTGTCCCCACCCTTAGTCCCCTGTGGTAGACCTGAGAATCCACCATCCCACTAGACTCTTACTTTGGTGCAATACTTCAGACCCAGTACAAATTCTGCTTTGTGTTTCTGTTTGTTTGTTTATTGCTAATTGAGAGGGTAGGGAAAGATAGAGCAGGGAGAAAGATACACCTGTAGACCTACTTCGCCACTTGTGAGTCATCCCAGGTGGGGAGCTGGGGCTTAAACCAGGATCCTTGCATAGGCCCTTGCACTTGGTACTATGTGTACTAATGTCCGCCTCCCCCCCACCCCCATTTCTGTTCTTACTTCTCTACTTCTGCTTCTGAATGGGTTCATCCCATATTCATCCTTCTATTTCTGTCTTATCTCATTTAACATGATTCCTATAAACTCCATTCAAGATGAAGTGAGAAAGGTGGATTCATTTCTCTTAATAGCTGAGTAGTATCCCATTGTGTATATATACCACAAATTTCTCAGCTACTCATTTGTTGTGGACACCAGGTTGCTTCCATATTTTGGCTATTACAAATTGTGCTGCTATGAACATAGGTGTACACAGATCTTTTTGGATGGATATATTTGATTCCTTAGGATATACCCCCAGGAGAGGACTTGCTGGGACATAAGTTAACTCCATTTCTAGTCTTCTGAGAGTTCTTCAGACTGTTCTCCATAGGGGTTGGATCAATTTACATTCCTACCAGGAGTGCAGGAGGGTTCTTTTATCCCCACAACCTCTCCAACATTTGCTGCTGCTACCTTTTCTGATGTATGACATTCTCACAGAAGTGAAGTGGTATCTCATTGTTGTCTTTATTTGCATTTCTCTGACAATCAAAGACTTGGAGCATTTTTTCTTATGTTTATTGGCCTTTTTCATCTCTTCTATGGAGAATACTCTGTGCATATCCTCTCCCCATTTTTAGATGGTGTTATTTTGTTGTTGTTGTCATTGCTGAGTTTGGTGAGCTCTTTATATATTTTGGTTTTTTATATATTTTGTCTGATGTATGGCATGTAAAGATCTTCTCCCATTCTGTGGGAGGTCTCTTTGTTTGGGTGATGGTTTCTTTTGCTGTGCAGAAGCTTTTTAATTTGATGTAGTCCTATTGGTTTATTTTTGCTTTAGTCTTCCTTGTAATTAAATTTGTATCATTAAAGATGCTTATAAATTTAGATGGAAGTGAGTTTTGCCAATACTTTCCTCTAAGTATTTTCTTTTTAATTTCTTTATTGGGGGAATTAATGTTTTACATTTGACAGTAAATACAATAGTTTGTACATAACATTTCTAAGTTTTCCACATAATAATACAACCCCCACTAGGCCCTCTGTCATGCTTTTTGAACCTGTACTCTTCCCCCGACCCACTTCAGAGTTTTTTACTTTGGTGCAATACACCAAATCCAGTTCAGGTTCTACTAGTGTATTCTCTTCTGATCTTGTTTTTCAACTTCTGCCTGAGAGTGAGATCATCCCATGTTCATCCTTCTATTTCTGAGTTATTTCACTTAACATGATTTCTTCAAGCTCCGTCCAAGATGGGCTGAAAATGGTGAAATCACTATTTTTAATATCTGAGTAGTATTCCATTTTGTATATAGACCACAACTTGCTCAGCCACTCATCTGGTGTTGGACACCTGGGTTGCCTCCAAGTTTTGGCTATTACAAATTGTGCTGCTAAGAACATAGGTATACACAAATCTTTTTGGATGGGTGTGTTGGATTCCTTAGGATATATCCCCAGGAAAGGAATTGCAGGATCATAGGGTAAGTCCATTTCTAGCCTTGAGAGTTCTCCAGACTGTTCTCCACAGAGGTTGGACCAATTTATATTACCACCAGCAGTGCAGGAGGGTTCCTTTGACCCCACAACCTCTCCAGCATTTGTTGCTGTTTCTTTTTCTGATGTATGACATTCTCGCAGGAGTGAAGTAGTATCTCATTGTTGTCTTTATTTGCATTTCCATGACAATCAAAGACTTGGAGCATTTTTTTCATGTGTTTCTCGGCCTTTTGGATCTCTTCTGTGGTGAATATTCTGTCCATGTCCTCTCCCCATTTTAGGTGGGGTTATTTGGGTTTTTTTTGTTATTGTTGTTGTTGTTTAGTTTGGCAAGCTCTTTATATATTTTGGTTATTAGCCTCTTGTCTGATGTATGGCATGTAAAGATCTCCCATTCTCTGAGAGGTATCTTGGTTTGGGTACTGGTTTCTTTTTCTGTGCAGAAGCTCTTTAATTTTATGTAGTGTCATAGGTTTATACTTGCCTCAGTCTTCGTTGTAATTGGATTCATTTCATTTAAGATGTCTTTAAAATTTATGCAGAAAAGAGTTCTCCCAATATTTTCCTCTAAGTGTCTGGTAGTTTCTGGTCCAACATCCAGGTCATTGATCCACTTTGAATTAATTTTGTGTTTGGTGAAATATAGTGGTTCAGTTTCATTCTTCCGATTGTTCCTCTCACAATGGATAAGATGCCAGTTCCCTAGCAATGAAAGATACCCTAAGAGTTAATTCTGGTCAACCTAAAGGAGGGGGGAAGATATACACCTTTATATAATATTAATAATAAAATAGAGCAGGGTAAAAAACTTGTCCCAGATTGCCTCAAGCCTCCTGAGCAGAGGCAGCTGATTGTTAAGAAAGAAAAAAAGAAAAAAAAACCCCTCAGGACTAGACAAGTATAGCAGGATTAGACAGTTATGCAAATCTACTATCCACTGTATATTCTAGGGGTAGCTAAAGGAGAAAGGGAAGTAGAGCAGAGATACACACAAATAGAGTCCACTCTGAGTCAGATTTCTTCCCCCAAATAATTCCCAAACATGTATCAGTGAATTCAGAAAGCTGAAGGAGATAGGAAGAAAGAATGACAACAATGAGAAAAAGAAAAAAGAAAGAGAGAGAAAAAAGAAAAGATAAGAAAAAGAACAGTAATAAAAGAGCAGTGAAAGGAAAGAGGTTTTAATTAATTTATTTTTTATTATTTAATTAGCTATGCGGGGGGGGGAGGGAGAGAATGGGTAAGGGTGGTAGGAAAAGTGAATTAAGTTATTTTAGCAGTGAATAAGACACCCAGTCCCCTAGCAGTGGAAAAATACACTAAGAGTTAATTCTGGTCAACCTGAAGGAGAGGGGGAAAGGGGTGCGAATTTATATTGTATTGATAATAAAATAGAACAGAGTAAAAAACCCTGTTCTGTCTTCAGCTTGGATGGCTTCAGATTGCCTCAGGCCACCTGAGCAGAGGCAGCTGATTGGCTACTTAGAAAGAAAAAAGGCCAAAGGTTTCAGAAGGGAATAGAATTGGAATGAATGGCACCCCCTGGTGGGACAGGAATCTTGGTAAAGAAAGAAGCTCAGCAGGGGAGCCTGCTAGGAGCAGATCTCTGGTCCTCAGGGACTGGTTATGGGGGGGAGGGGTGCACTTCGGGAATACTCTATTTTCTACCCCAAACTGAGTTATAGTCACCTCCTTGGTGTCACCACTAGGACCCCTTATTGACTAGCCTACTAAAGGCAAAAAATACTACCTTTTCCAGTAGATGTGGTTGGAGCTCAAGCCACTAGCAGCTTCTCATTCTGCCATCTTCTGGAATCCGCCACTGACTTTTGAATGTTAATTTTGTAGCCTGACACCTTACTGTATTGCCTGATGATTTCCAAAAGGTTCTTGCTGGATTCAATAGGTTTTTTAATGTTTACTATCATGTCATCTGCAAATAGGGAGAGTAGGACTTCTTTTCTTCCAATCTGTATCCCTTTAATTCCTTGCTTCTGCTCGATTGCTGTGGCAAGAACTTCCAACACCATGTTGAATAGTAATGGTGATAGTAGGTAGCCCTGTCTAGTACCTGATCTGAGGAGAAATGCTTTCAGTTTTTCACTATTGAGTGTGATGTTGGCTGTAGTTTTGCTCTATCTAGACTCCACTATCTTCAGGAATTTTCTGCTTATTCCCATTTTTTGTAATGTTTTGATCTTAAAGGAATGTTGTATTTTGTCAAAGGCTTTCTCTGCATCTATTGATATGACCATGTGGTTTTTGGTCTTACTTTTATTGATATGGTAGGTCACATTTATTAATTTACATATATTTAACCTTGCATCACTGGGATAGAACCCACTTGGTCATGATGAACAATCTTTTTAATATACTGCTGTACCTGGTTGGCTAGAATTTTATTCAATATTTTAGCATCTATGTTCATCAGAGATATTGGTCTGTAGTCTTCTTTTTTCATTGTGTCTCTGTCTGCTTTTGGTATCAAAGTAATATTGGCTTCATAGAAGCTGGAATGGAGTATTCCTGTGTCTTCAGTTTTCTGGAAGACTTTTTAAAGTAAAGGTATTAGTTCTTTTTTGAAGATTTTGTAGAATTCATTAGTAAAACCATCTGGTCCAGGACTTTTATTCTTGGGAAGTTCTTTCATAACTGTTTTAATTTCATTAGCTGTGATGGGCTTGTTCATATTATCTAGTTCCTCTTTATTTAATTTTGGAAGTTCGTAGGTATCTAGGAAATCGCCCATTTCTTCCAGGTTCTCTAGCTTGGTAGCATATAGTTGTTCTTAGAAGCCTCACATGGGGAGCTGGGCAGTGGCGCAGCGGGTTAAGCGCAGGTGGCGCTAAGCGCAAGGACCGGCATGAGGATCCCGGTTCGAGCCCCCGGCTCCCCACCTGCAGGGGAGTCGCTTCACAGGTGGTGAAGCAGATTTGCAGTTGTCTGTCTTTCTCTCCTCCTCTCTGTCTTCCCCTCCTCTCTCCATTTCTCTCTGTCCTATCCAACAACGACGACATCAACTACAACAACAATAAAAAGACAACAAGGGCAACAAAAGGGAAGATAAATAAAATTACAAAAAAAAAAGCCTCGCATGATATGTTGAATTTCTGTGGTGTCTGTTGTGATATCTCCTCTTTCAATTTATTTAGGACTTCCCCCTTTTTGTTTTGTGAGTCTGGCTAAAGGTTTGTTGATTTTGTTCACTGTTTCGAAGAACCAGCATTTACTTTTGTTCACCTTTTGTATGGTTTTCTTATTTTCAATGTTATTTATTTCTGCCCTAACTTTAGTTATTTCTGTCCTTCTGCTTGCTTTCAGGTTCCTTTGTTCTTCTTCTTCTAGGTCTTTAAGGTGTGCAATCAGTTTGTTTATTTGTGCTTTTTCTTGTTTCCTAATGTTTTTGATAACCCTTCCAATTTCATTAGCAGTGATGGGCCTGTTTATGTTATCTACTTCCTCTTTACTCTTTCACTTAGTTTTGGCATCTAGGAATTTGTCTATTTCTTCCAGGTTCTCTAGCTTGGTGGTATAGAGTTGTTCATAGGAGTCTCACATGATGTGCTGAATTTCTCTGGTGTCTGTTGTGATAACTCCTCTTTAATTTATGATCTGATTTATTTGGGTCATCTCCCTTTTTTGTTTTTTGAGTCTGGCTAAAGGTTTGTTGATTTTGTTCACTGTTTCAAAGAACCAACATTTACTTACATCGATATTTTGTTTGGTTTCTTATTTTCAGTGTTACTGATTTCTGTCCTAACTTTAGTGATTTCTGTCCTTCTGGCTGCTTTAGGGTTCCTTTATTCTTCTTCTAGGTCTTTAAGATGTGCAGTCAGGCTGTTTATTTGTGCTTTTTCTTGTTTCCTAATGTGTGCTTGTATGGCTATCAACTTCCTTCTCACTACTGCCTTAGCTGTGTCCCAAATATTTTGATAGCTTGTGTCTTCATTTTCATTGAAGTCTCGAAACATTTTGATTTCTCCCTTTCTTTCCTCTTTGACCCAGTAGTTGTTAAGTAGTGTACTGTTGAACTTCCACATTTTGGGAAGATTACTAATCTTTTGTTTGTTGATAAAAGTTAGTTTAATTTTACTGTGGTCTGAGAAGATGCTTGGGATGATTTCAATGCTCTTGAATTTGCTGATGCTGTCTTTGTGACCTAAAATATGGTCTATATTTGAGAATGACCCATGCAGACTTGAGTAGAATATGTTACCAGTTTCTTGGAATGAATGACCCTGAAAATGTCCAGTAGTTCTAGTTTATCTACCTCATCATTTATCTCCCTCATGTCTTTATTGATTTCTGCCTGGAAAATCTGTCAAGTTAAGAGAGTGAGGTGTTGAAGTCCCCTACTATGACTGTGTTGCTGTTAATATATTGCTGTAGCTCTTTCAGTAGATGTTTGATGTATTTTGATGGCTTCTCATTGGGCGCATAGATGTTAATAATTGTTAAGTTCTCTTGATTGACTAATCCACTGAGCATTAAGTAATGTCCTTCCCATTCTTTTAAAATTTTATTTATTTAAAGTCTATTGTATCAGGTATGAGAATAGCTGTTCCTGCCCTTTTTTGTGGGCTATTGGCTTGTATGATAGTATTCCATCCTTTCCCTTTTGAGTCTGTGTTTGGCTTGCTGAGTTATGTGGGGTTCCTTTAGACAGCATATTGTTGGGTTATGTTTTCTAATCCATCTTCCTACTCTGTGCCTTTTAATAGGTGAATTCAGGACATTGACATTTATTGATATCAAAGATTGAAGATATTTTATCACCATTCTTGTAGATTTTTAGAGTGTTCTGATAGATGACATATTTATGGTGGTCTGAGTATTTAGAACTTCTTTCAGGGCAGGCTTGTTGATAGTTTATTCTTTCAGCTGTTACTTGTCTGAGAAGGTTTTTATGCCTCCATCTAGTCTCAGTGATTCTATAGCTGAATACAAAAGTCTTGGTTGAAAGCCTTTCTAATTGAGCACTAGACAGATATCTTGCCATTCTCTTTTGGCCTGTAGTGTTTGTGTGGAGAAGTCGTTGCTAATCTGATGGTTTTTTTCCTCTGTAGGTGACTCTTTATTTTTCTCTTATAGCCTTCAGGATCCTTTCTTCATCCTTACTTCTTTCCATTCTAAATATGATGTGTCTTGATGTCTTTAAGTCTGGTTTAATTCTGTTTGGAACCCCTGGGCTTCTTGAACCTTTAAGTCTTTTATATTCCTAGACTAGAGAAGTTCTCAGCTATTATGTCTGGAGAATCCTTTCTTGGACTCCCTCTATTTCTTCCACTGGTAAGCCAATGCATATATTATTTCTTTTGAAGTAATGCCATATGTCCCTGTTGCTGTTTTCAGTATCTCTTAATCTTTTTTTGAGATCTCTTACTTCTTTTTTAGTTGTCTTTAATTCATCCTCGATCTTGCTAATTCTGTCTTCAGCCTCATTAATTCTATTCTCTTTCCCCTCTACTGTTTTCTAAAGTTCATCTATTGTGTTACCCTGTCCTGATACTGTTTTAGCTTGTTCAGCTAGTTGTGTTCTTAGCTCAGGTGTTTCAGCTTTCATCTCTCTAATAACCTTGAGATAGTTAGTGTTTTCTTACAGAGATCATTTGTTGTTTCTGCATTTCTGATGACAGTTCTTTAAACTCTTTACTCACTCCTGTGACTATTTCCTTAACAAGTGTTTGGATGTTGACCTCACTATTTTGTGGTTCAACCTTTAGGGGGCTTTTAGCTGGACTCTTGTCCTGGTTCATTTCTCCAATATTTCTTCTTGTTGGTTTAACCATTCTATATAGTATGCTATGAGGATCCTCTCTCAGAACTTTTCAAATTACTGATCACTCTTGCCTGGATTGTCTTGTGTTGAAGTAAGGTACTTAAAGGGTTCACAGTTGTGGAAATTTACAGTTGTTTCAATATTGTTTTAATCCCTGAGTTGGAGCATAGTGGCTTTTATTGCCTCTTTTGTTCTTTTTCTTCTCTGTAGGCATTTGGAGCCTGAGGGCTTTTAAACTATAAGTAGGCTTCTTAGCTTAATCCCTCACTCCTGACCAAGAGATAAAGCAGAGTGGGGGAAAGATAATACAGTGTTTATACAAAGAAACTCTAACACCCCAAAGATCCAAAGCTGAAGGCTCAATTCAGCTTCTCTGCAGTCAGGCATCACCACTGGGCCCTGTGAGTTTCACAAGTCCCGTTTATAGTTTGTAGGTTCTGAGGCAATTATTAACCATGTTCTTATCAGGAGAATGATGTGGAAAGGCTCCCACTATATAGCCCCACTGCTTGGCCACTGAGGTGTAACTCTTCTCCTGAGTTTCCTGGTAAGTTCTCTGTTCCCAGATGTCAGCACATGGCCTTGGGATGCATTGGATCGACCTTCTCGTGGTGCATCCCGTGAGTACCCATTCATTGGGGAAACTGACAATCCTTCCTATCCGACTGAATCCACATGGATCCCAGTCACTTTCAAAGCCAGCAACAAGCAGCTCCTGACAGCTTTCAACCTGACCTGTTGACTGGCTACAGAAAAAGGGCAAACACTAGAAGAAGAAGCACATGGCCTCCCCACTGCTGCTCCAGCCTCTGAGGACAGTAACAATCGAGACTCAAAGTTGCATTTGGTGAGTCTTAGGGAGTCCTCTCCTCACTTTAGTAATCTTTTTGTTGTTAAAGCACACTGGAGGTGGTGCCTCAATTGGTAAACTGCTGGACTGTTATCAGCTGCTCAGTCTTTCCTTAGGCTCCTCCCTGTCCATGAATCACACGTGTTTGCAGTCACCCAGTGATTTGGTGCTTTCCTGAGGTCATTCTAGGCCTGCCTTGCTGTGGTCCCAGATGATCTCCTTTGGTATTCCTAATTGACCTGGGAGAGGAGAGGAGAGAAACAAATACAGCTGCTGCTGCTCAGTAGCCCCACCTCCAGAAGTCTTCTCCTCTAAGTATTTGATAGTTTCTGGTCTCAGATCCAAGTCCTTAATCTACTTGGAGTTTAATTTTGTTTCTAGTGAAATGTAGTGGTTCAGTTTCACTCTTCTACATGTTTCAACCCAATTTCCCCAATGCCATTTGTTGAAGAGACTCTCATTTCTCCATTTTATAGTTTGGGCCCCCTTGTCAACTAGACATCCATAGGTGTACTGTATTCTTTATACATTATGCTTTTGGAGCACTGGCCAACCTCTGTTTGCCAGTCCCTAGCTTATGAGAGTCTGAAGGTACACTGGAGAGCCAGAGATTACCTTCTTCCCTGCACCAACCCCAGTTGCAACTGATAGATCAGTACCTCACCTCCCTCGTGCTTGGTGCAATGATTCCTTGGTCCATGGTATAAACTGACTCTTAGGGGTCCAGCAATAACTGACTTAGTATACATGCTTCTTTATGTCCATACACTCTATATATCCCTTGCCCTCTGCATTTCTGTTTGTGATTCTTCCTTTCTTAGTAACAGAGTCCTCATCTCAGTTTTGCTTCCAGATACTCACATGAAGAAAGTGAGAGAGGGAGTGGAGTGAATCATCCTGTATCTCATAGAGACAGACAGAGAGAAGCCAAGGCCTTCTAGGGAGGCAGTCACCCTGCCCTTGCCCTGCTCTCCTGACTACAGTGCGCTCATAACAATAACAGTGGCAACCATTATGAGCTAACTCTGTTAGACTGCTCTATTTGATCCAAGTGACATTGTGGTGAGATATTGATAGTTCAGGTAATCACACCTCAGAAAAATTAAGAAACTACTCTTCCACTAGAAGATTGTATAGATACGTTGGTATTCAGTGGAAGTGACTTAAAATGGCCTCAATTTCCTTGCTCTTTCTAGAAGTTCCCTGAAATTTCTTGTCTTAGATAATATAAAGAATTCGGAACTGCTTGTCAGACAGACTGGAGCCCAATAAAATCTGTTTCAATGCCTGACAAGAGGATGCAGGAATCAGAGTACACAGCTCTGGTGATGGCAGGCTTGCTCCTGACATGGTCATGATTGATGATGGCTACCATGTACAGAAAGTCCCTCTGAAATGTACTAATTACAGAATAATTTATAGTAAGAAAAATTGGAAACAAACCAAGTACCATATTCTTGCTAATTGGATAAATAGACTATGCTAAATTCAGCAGTGCAATGCCAAGCAAATATTCTAATTATATCAGGCAAAATCAGCTAATGGCATGGGAAATAGACTCCACATGTTAAGTAAAGGGGGAAGCAGCTCACAAAAATCATTACTAGGGGGCTGGGTGATCAAACACTTGGTTAAGTGAACATATTACCATGCACAAGGATCCAGGTTCAAGACTTCGGTCCCCACTAGCAGGGTGAAAGCTTCACAAGCAGTCAAGCAGGGCTGCAGGTGTCTCTCTCCCTCTCTATCTCCCCTTCTCAATTTCTTTCTGTTCTATCAAGTAAATTAAAAAAATTAAAAGACCAAATTATTAAAAAATTACCAAAAATCATTACTAGTAACTTGTTATCAGTCTGTGTTAATCCCCATGTTCAAAAATGTATTATTCACAATAGCCAAAATATGGAAGCAACCTAAATGCCCATAAGCAGTAGGCTGAATAAAGAAGTTATATACTCAGTGGAGTGGTTAGAAAAATACATTGTGTAATGGGATAAAATGGATAGAACTGGAGGTGATTATGCAAAGAAGTGGCTCGCTTCATTCCTGTCCCACATCTTGGAATCTGAGTCTGTGCCCAAAGTTTGGCGTCGTGCAAAAATAATAGCAGTTTTGAAACCAAAGAAAGACCCAACACTGGCCGCCAGCTATAGACCAATTTCTCTCCTCTCTGTGTGTTACAAACTCCTTGAGAAGCTGCTTCTGTCACGTATTTCTCCTCTTACAGAGAAATTCCTATCACCCGCCCAAGCTGGTTTCCGCCCAGGAAGATCTACCTGAAAACAAGCCCTGGCCCTCTCAACTTACATTGAAAATGGATTCCAGAAGAATTTAAAGCCAGGTGCTGTCTTTGTTGATCTCACAGCAGCCTATGACACGGTCTGGCACCGTGGTCTCCTAGTCAAGATCTCAAGATGCCTGCCTCCATGGGTGGCCAACACTATATCGTTTCTTCTCCAAAACAGAAGATTCTGGGTGCATCTGGGTGACAAGTCTAGCAGATGGAGACTTGTCTCAAGTGGCCTCCCCCAGGGCACTGTTCTGGCTCCTATGCTATTTAATATTTACATCAATGACCTCCCAGAAACTTCTTCAAGGAAGTTCATCTACGCCGATGACATCTGCTGTGCAACTCAGGCATCCAAGTTCGACATCCTCGAGGAAACACTCACAAAAGACATGTCTCTGATATCTGATTACTGTAAAAAATGGCGACTAATCCCTAGCACTGCAAAAACGGTATCATCTGTTTTCCATCTACACCATGCCTCGGCCTCGCGTGAGCTTAATGTGCAGCTTGGCGATACGAGAATCCGGCATGAAGCCCAGCCAGTCTATCTTGGCGTTACTCTCGATCGCACTCTGTCATTTCACAAACATCTCATAAAATCTGCAGCAAAGGTGGGCGCGAGGAATAACATCATTGCAAGACTGGCCAGCTCCTCATGGGGCGTGAGCGCTTCCACACTACGATCATCATCTCTGGCGTTATGCTATTCCATTGCAGAATACTGTGCCCCAGTATGGTTCCGTAGCCCCATGTCCACTTGGTCGATTCCAAATTATATTCCTGCATGAGGATAATTTCTGGAACCATGCGTTCCACCCCGGTTCCATGGCTGCCAGTTCTTAGCAACATCGCCCCGCCAGATATTCGTCGGGATGCGGCATCATCTAAGTTCATTTCCCACGTCTACGCTCGACCGGACCTGGCAATATATGCGGATATATCTTCGCCCACCCTGTCCAACGCTTGACGTCTCGTCACCCAATCTGGTCCCCTACGCCTACACTGAACTTCTCTGTTCCAGACTCTTGGAAACAGAGTTGGCAGTCAGCTGAGGTAAAGAACAAACACCTCATCACAGACCCCTGCAAGCGTCAACCCGGCTTTGACCTAACACGTTAGGATTGGGCCCTCCTCAATCGCTATCGAACAGGCCATGGCCAGTGCGCCGCTATGTTCCATCTCTGGGGAGCCAGAGACGACCCGAACTGCCCCTGCAGCTACAGACAGACTATGACCCACATAGTCAACGACTGCCACCTCTTCAGATTCAAAGGAGGTCTCAAAACTTTACATCAGGCTCAACCTGACGCTGTTGACTGGCTACGGAAGAAGGGCAAACGCTAGAAGAAGAAAAAGTAAGAAAGTGAAAGACAGCTGATGGATGGTTCTACTCATGTGTGAAATATAGAAAATTAAAACAGATAAACTTGGAAAGGAAGAAAGGAAGGAAGAAAGGAAGGAAGGAAGGAAGGAAGGGAAAAAAGAGAGAAACCTATCTTTAAGACCTTGGAAGAATTCTGTTGGTTATCAGTGGGGGTGGTGACACAGATTTTGGTGATAGGAGTGGTGTGGAACTATACCCCTATATTCTTAGAATCTTGTAAGTCACTATTTAAAAAGTACATAAAATAGAGAATAAAAACAGATTATTATAAAAAGAAGTCTTTGTTAAAATGAGGGTGCAAGTGTGACATTAAAAGTGTCAGGGACCCTTGGGATGTATGATTTTCAGAAACTTCTATTTTCCTATTTGATTTTTTTCTTTTTCTTTTTTTTTTTTTGCCTCCAAGGTTATTGCTGGGGCTTGGTGCCTGCATTAGAATCCACTGCTCCTGGCAGCTTTTTTCCCCCCATTTTGTTGCCCTTGTTGTCACCATTATTCTTATTGTTGTCATTACTGTTGTTATTGTTGGATAGGACAGAGAGAAATTGAGAAAGGAGAGGAAGACAGAAGGGGAGAGAAAGACAGACACCTGCAGACCTGCTTTACTGCCTGTGAAATGACCCCCCAGCAGGTGGGGAGCCAGGGGCTCAAATCTTATGCTAGTCCTTGTGCTTATACCATGTGCACTTCACCTGCTGTGCTACCACCCGACCCCCCCCCCCCCCATTTGATCTTTTTTATGTTTCTAGTGTGGACACAGAAATACACTTTTCAAAATATTCTCTGTTCCCTGATTAAAACTGCTAAGGTAATTACTGAGAGACTATTCATAGATGGAGAGAGAGAGAGAGAGATCTTTGAGGTCACGTGATGTAAAGAGCAAAACCAGAAATAGAATAGTATTCATTATCCCGGAGGTGGGCTTGATGTGCCACATAGATGGCCCAGCTGTAGCAAACTGTGTTTGGGAATGCTGCAGAGGGGTACAGGTTTGGGAAGGCTCCTAGTAATTTCTTTCACTTCTTCAGCAACAATGATAAAAGGGTTTATTCTCAATTCAGACACCCCTATTCAGGAACAGAGAAACAAGCTTTGGGACTGTCTTGAGTGACAGGACAGAGTGATGCAAGAGTCGATGTGCACCTACTTCCATCACTGTATGATGAGAAAGCTGGAGGCTGGGTACAGGGTGAGTAATCTGATGCCATTAATCAGTTATGGGGAAATCCAAGTCTGGAACCCAGACCCCATCAATGCACCCTGGGCCCACCAACTGCTGTATAGAAGGGGAGGAGCCAGACCCCCAGGGTAGGGAGAGGGATGTTGAATTGCCTTTCTGGATGGCACAGTCATTTTTTTACTTCCTGGGGATTCTGCTGCAGGCCAGATGTGAAGAGCCATTGATCTAAAGATGACATAAGCATAGTGTGTCCATTTCCCCCAGGAAGCTGTATTTATAGTAAACACCTCATGAGATCAAGGTCTGACTGACTTTTCACTGACTTTTTTGATGATGTATTCTCTATCTTTCAACACCTCTGAAAGTAAAAATACCATTCTATATTTCTAGCTTCCTTCTCTCTCTTCCCCTCCCCCCCAACACTTATCAACTGATTCTGGACCAAAGAGAATATGTATAAGCCTTCTTCCAGAGAGCACATCAGGAAGATGGTTACACATTTGAGGGATGATTCTGGGTTCTATTTCCATAACCATTTCTTCTGAATAGCTAGAATCCCCTACTCTGCTAATAAGAAATTATTCAGTTCTGCTCCCAGTTCCAGTGTATGTACTTTTCCACATAGCAAACACTTTTCAGGCACTAGCTGGTGCCCTGATTATTGACCTGGAATGAGCATCAGCTCTCAGATGCCACAGGTTAGGGCTCAGTCCCACCCGGGAGATAAACATACTTTGTATTAACTTAATTTAATACAGCTCTTCACAGAACTTGGGAAAACAGTTAACTTGCTAACTTAATAGTTCACAGCAAGAATACAATTCAACAGTAAAATGAAGAGGTGCATAGGTTGCGGTCCCAAAAAAGGAATTTCTGCTCCACTTCTTAGAAACATGTGATCCACCAAAATGAAGAGGTTCATGTGCGAGTTATGAATTAGTAAGGCAATATTTTTTAAAATTTTTATTTATTTATTTATTTATTTATTTTCCCCCTTTTTTGCCCTTGTTGTTGTTATTGATGTCGTTTTTAAGTAAAACAGAGAGAAATTAAGAGTGGACGGGAAGACGGAGAGGCAAAGAGAAAGACACCTACAGACCTGCTTCACCGCCTGTGAAGTGACTCCCCTGCAGGTGGGGAGCTGGGGGCTCGAACTGGGATGCTTCCCTCCAGTCCTTGTGCTTTGTGCCATGTGCGCTTAACTCCATGTGCTACCTACCGCCTGACTCCTAAGTAAGGCAATCTTACTTTAGCACAAAAGGGTGCAAACTGACCAGAAGTCCAGTAGACCTGCACACTCAGCGGATAAGTCTATCTGACTTTTTATCCCAAATGCAGGTTTGAAACTGCCCCATTCTCTGTGGATTGGATAGCCAGATTCACAGTCTTATTGTAATTGGTTAAGAGAAGGAGGGAAGGGTGGTGCATGAAGAGAGCTCTTTCCTTTGAGGTTAGGGCTTCTGTTTTGCTACACACATTCTTATGCTGCTGGAAGGATGTTTATCCTTAAATGCTACTTTGGACTTGCAGCTGCAGTTTTGTGTGTACTTTGTACAAGTTATTTGAGCTCATATCCAAGCTTAGGCATTCGAGTGGGGGAGGATGAAATACTAAGATAGCATGGGTCATTTCTCTACTGTTCCATACTATGAAAATAAAACATTTTACTTTCTATACTTTCCAATCTGGGGGGACAACTTGGGGGTATGTGGGTGGGTTCTCATTCACCAAACTAGACTCTAAATTCTGTTGTCTGGAGTTTTTGTGGAGGCCTCATTTCATAGTCATGACTGATGAAATGACTGTTAGTGATTAATTCACTCTACAACCCCTTTCCTCACCCTAGAAATCAGGCAGCTGAACTGAGTTAAAGATCCTCTAATTAAGCTTGATTCCCCAGGTCACCAGTTCCCAATGTTAGGTGATTTCCAAACCACCTCATTAACGTAGCAAAGGACACCTTTAATTAATTACAAGGGTTTGGAAGTTCTGTACCAGAAATGTGATAAAGAGAAATAAATATATATTTCTAATTATAAATCACACAATCACAGCTATGTTTTAGAGGGAACTGGAAGTAATGTTATTATCAGGGAAGGTCCTTAATTTAGTCCTGCACATTGAGGATTTGGAATCAAAATTTAGAAATGACAGAAAAGAGTGCATGGGAGATGTTTCTGGCAAATTTCTGTGTTCCACTGGGATGTGACTACAGGGATGGGGCTGAGGGAAGTGAAGCCTCCACCATATAAGAAGGTCCACTGAGCCCAATATTTCTTTCTTTTATGCATCGCTGGGAGATGAACTCAAAGCCTCCTGAATGATGGAATACATTATAACATACGTTAAATGGTTCTACTGGGAGAGCCATCTCCCAACCTTAGTCCAATGTTTCTTTTAAGTTTTGATTTTTTTTTAATTTATTATATTTTATATTTTCCCTTTTGTTGCTCTTGTAGCTTTTATTGTTGTTATTGATGTCGTCATTGTTGGATAGGACAGAGAGAAATGGAGAGAGGAGGGGAAGACAGAGAGGGGGAGAGAAAGATAACACCTGCAGACCTGCTTCACCGCCTGTGAAGTGACTCCCCTGCAGGTGGTAAGCTGGAGGCTCGAACCAGGATCCTTACACCAGTCCTTGCGCTTTGTGCCATGTGCACTTAACCCACCCAACTCTACTCTACTCTGCACTACCACCCAACTCCCTTAAGTTTTTTTTTTCCTTGAATCATGTGTTGTTCACATAACATAGAACTTCAACTTAATATGGTATGCAGAATAAATATTCTTTTGTCGAAATAAAATCTTCAAGTACCTACCCTTGTCCTGCTTGGAGTAAGAGATATTGAAGGTGGGATGCATAGACATATAGTTTATCATTAACTAAGCAATTTTGAGGCATTAATATCCAGATTGGATTTTTGTCTTTCGGGGAGGAATTAGTATGGGGAAGAGGTGGTAGGGATCAGAGAGGATTAGGAAAGGAACAGACCAAGTGATTAAGAGGAGAGAGTTTGGCAATTATGGGGAGAGGTTAATAGAGTTGGGGCCACTTCTCAAGCATAAAATGTCCAGAAGGCAGTCTTAGAGAGGATGAGAGGTTATGATGAGGACACTTGACTATGATTTGCTTCTTCCCCGGAGGCACAGACTGGCAGAGGTGGGTTGGTTTAATAACAACAACTGAAGCTCAGTCAGAGAGACACAAATTTCTTGACAGTAAGAACATGTTCATCATTCAGCAGGCTCCAAAAAGCAGGGTTCAAGCCTTGGAGAAATGCCAGGCCAGCATGGAGGTGCCTCTTCCCAGGCTCGTAATCTCTGGGTTGGAGAGAACGCAACTGGAGCAAACCTGGGCTGCTAGCTACTCACTCAGTGACGTGAGGGAGATGACTCATGAACAGAGCTCATCTCGGTGAGGCAATTCAATTCTTTATTGATCAGAGAGCAAAGGCTTTTAAAGGGCAGACCTGGAAGTAGCAAGTTGGAAATGGAAATGGCTTGACATGGTTTGGAAAGGGGCAGAGAAAGGCAAAAGGGGCTGGGAAAAGTAAGAACTTCCTTAGCAACTGTTGTGAGGATTTTTTAACTGGTAGGGTTAATAATAATACCCCACAGGCAGGGAGGGTCTTGAGGGTAGAAAAAAGATAGATCAAAGGAGTGGAATGGGTGGGGATCTTTCAGGCAAAACAATGCTTATGTAGATAATAAGAGAGCAGGCCATAGTATCAGGAATGCAGGGTGCTTTGTGAGGCAGGGAGTCTGATAAGACGAGAGGATGGATGTCCCCTCAAGTCAAGCCCTGCCAAGCTCAACCACATCCTCACAATTTCCTGGCAGAGAAAAAAAGAACCCTCTTGGGCACAGGGCCAACTCCAGAAAGTCCTTCGCTATTTAGGGCATGGCAGCCTCTAGCATACCTAATAGCCAGCACCTGGCCCAGAGGGGGTGTGAGAGTCACTTTCTATTTTCTTTTTCTCCTTCTCCTCCTTCTCTTCCTCCTGCTCCTTCTTCCTCTTCTTTTTATTAGTGATTTAATAATGATTAACAAGATTTCAAGATAATAGTGTGCTGGGAAATTGTGCAGATGCAGTCACATCTGCTATGTTGCCTCCTCAGGTTATTGCTAGTTCCCACAAGAGTTGGGACATTCTCGGAGAGCCTGTTCCACCATGTTGTGCCCTCAGGGCATTGTCAATTCCCTCGATAGTTGGAGTGCTTTGGTTACTCCTCCCCTTCCCATTCCCACGAGAGTTATCATCCTACCCTGGAGTGCTATGGTTACTCCTCCCCCTTCTCATTCTTACGAGAGCTATTCCCATAAAAACCCTTCTTCTGCACCTCACTCTCTTGCCGGCCTTTCACTTTGGTGATTAGACACAGGGAAGGTTGCTGCATGAGGCGGTCATTTTTGCTACCTCCATATGGCCCAAATTGTTGCTGTCTCACCCAACTCTGAGGTGCCAGCGCAAATAAAGGATTGTGTTTCCTTTCTGCTCCAAACCTCCTTTTTCTGCATCCTGCCACCACCACAAGTGACAATAGTGGTACAATTACATTTATTTCCCCCAACCAGAATTCTTTGTCCTATCTCCTCCATTGGAAGCTTCCTGATTCTTTATCCCTCTGGGAGTATGGATCAAAATCCTTTTTGGGGTACAGAAGGTGGAAGGTTTGGTTTCTGTAATTGCTTCTTCACTGAGCATGGACACTGGCAGGTCGGTCCATACCCCCAGCCTGTTTCTATCTTTCCCTAGTGGGACAGGGATCTGGAGAGGTAAGGTTCCAGGACATATTGGGGAGGTTGTCTGCTCAGGGATCTCAGGTTGGAGTCATGGTAGGTTTTGCAACTTGGTGGCTAAAAAGGCAGTAAGATATAAAGCAGGACAAATTGTTTAATAAATAGGAGCCCAGAGGTAAGACTAGAACAGATGAATCTAGGGGTCTTCATGTGGGAAGAAACTAAGATGTCTATTTTAGGTATGTTCTAAGGGAGGCCCACTTTCTTATGATCATGGAAAGATAGAACATTTAAATACCTATCTAGTAGGTGTTGAGACACAAACACATGCTCCCTTGCCCCTTATTGAAGCAACACTGAGTTATGACCTAGTCTGTCCTTGAGGTTCTCAGAGGTTGAAATAAACCCATTCTCTGTGAACTTCCATGGCTGACCCCCTCTGTTGAAACTTCTTCCTTTTGTGATTTCTTTTCATCCTACTCCATTGCTGACTTTTCCTGCTTGAAACACTTCATAATCAGTTGTTTTCACATACATCTTTATTCCAACATCCACTTCAGGTGAAGCCAACATAACACACAGAATCAGGTATTTTTAACTTTGTAAATAAGCAACCCCAACACTTAGTGACTCCAAATGACCGCCATGATTCTGCAGCTTGGTAATTATATGAGAGCATAACTGTGAGGTTCTCCAGGTCTGGCAGGCTGTGAGGGACTAGGAAGTGGCCGCAGCATTGTCCAACTGACACATGGAATCTTTTGTTCATCCCTTAAGTCTAGACTCCCCTTGTGGCTTTCCCTGGACAGCAGAGTGTGCACAAAGGCACTAGGCATTGGTTAAGCTTTTGTCTCTTGGAACATGTCACTGCCACATGAACTTGCTAGATAATGAGTGACACCAGGAAGAAACGTACAGATTATCCCTGCTAGCCCAGTCCAGCTCCTCAGCAATTGTGACCCCGGCCAGTTAGTCTGCTAATCACAGATGACTACCTAGGCCTGACAGAGAGCTACTGAACCCAGCTCAGCCATGGAGACCTGCTCAGCCAACCAGCTGCCAGCCTGCAGGGTGATAAGGTAAATAGAAGGCTATTTAAGTCCATTGCAGCTAGGGTGATTTGCTAAGCAGAAAAAGACCAACAGATAGGGCCAGGGAGATAGCACAATGGTCAAGTCTTGTATCCAGAAGTGCCAGGTTCAATTGCTAGTACCTTCATATGCCAGAGATGAGCAGTGTTCTGGCTTCTGTTTTTCTTTCTTTCTTTTTAAAATATATATATTTATCTCTATCCAAAGGAAATATATATATATTTCCTTTGGATAGAGAGAAATTGAGAGAGAACAAGAAGGGGTGGGGGAAGGGAGACCTGCAGGATATTCCACCACTCATGAGGCTTCCCCCTGCAGATGAGGACTAGGAGCTTGAACCCAGGTTCTTGTATACTGTAATGTATGCCCTCAACCAGGTGTGCCCACTGCCCAGCTCCCTGATCTCTCTCTCTCTTTTTTTTTTACTTGCTTTTAAAGATAAATAAATCTTCAGGTCTTGGTACATGATGGTGAACATAACTTGGGAGTGAGAATGTTTTGTGGACATCTATCTTAGTGAGATGAGAAGTTGTACCCATGTGCCAACAACTTTACTGTAAACCATTAACCTCCTAATAAAAAAACTGAAATAGAAAAATACATAAACCTTAAATTATTTTTTTTTAAACATCAACAGATACTTTGAGTTTTCCAGAGGCTAAAGCTAGATTACAGACTCTTTTCAAGTGTTATCAACTTCTCTGACCCAGTGTTTATTTCTTTTTGTTGCCTTCCAGGCATCAGAAATTTGCAGGGAATTTATGGAAAAGATACATGTCTTCCTGTAAAGAGCTTCAGCTCAGATCATGGATGCCATCAGCATTTAAGTGGCCAGCTCATTTATATCACTGCTGAGGCCACAGACCCCTGGTCTTTGCTCTCCTGAGTTCATACTGCTTTCACTCACTCCTCAATGTGTCCTCACAGTGTCCTTTTGGTGTGTTCTCATATATAGTTATAGTCTTACTTTTTCTTAATTTTTTTTAATTGAGGATTTCCTTTTAGAGTTTTAGAAAAATAGTCAGAAATATACAGACAAGTTGTCTACACTTGGGAAATGTGTAAGCAATATCATTTAAGGGGCTGTGAATCACGTTGCAGTCTAAGTGTGCATTCTGGAAAACCTTAGGTTAATAACATCTCCCCTGAGGACTCATTGGAGTCGAGTCCAAGGCAGAGCCTGCCCTGTAGAATTGTTGTCTAGAAAGACACCATTTCCATCACCTGGCCACATGTCTTTATTATGAAGCAAGCAGGAAACTAGGCAGACTGTCACTGGGGACAGAGGACCAGGAGAGGTGGAGCTGATGGGGTGTTTTGGCTTGAATCAGGGAGAAAAGGGAAGCCATCAGCTTTAGTCACAGCTCTGGGAGTACCCCCACACTGACCCAGCACTGGTGGTTCCCAGGACCTATCCCAGTGGTCATTTTTATCTATTCTTCAAAAGTTTGCCTTTCCATCTTTCATAGGTGGTTTCTCTCCCAGGATGGCAGCTGGAAGGACCAAGAGCTCATACTCTTGGAGAGCAGTTTAGGGAAGGCAGCACCCTCCCTCTGCACCCTGCAGGAAGCCTGGAGAAGGCCCTGAGGCAGGGCCAGAAGCCCACTGTATCGGCATATCCTGCCCCAGCACTCCCTTCCTCCCTCCCTGACTGCAAAAGCCATAAAGTGCAGATGGAAGCAGATGTGACACCTGGAGACAAAGGATGAAGCACATCTCCTGAGGGTCTTGCACTTCCTCTGGAGAGACTATAAAGCTGGGAAGACTGGGAGGCTCAAGGCTTTGCCCCCCCAACCCCACCCCCGCTCCCAGGTCTACGTGCCTGCATGGCTTATACTTTCTTCTTTACTGTCCTAACTTTCTCCCAATAAATGCTCATCTTCTCCCTGGAACATCTCCCTGTCTCTTTGCTCTTCTTCCATGTAGAAGTCTGTCTAGAACTGCATTGGAGGAATCTGGGGCATGGACCCAGTTAGCTGCTCCTATCTCCTCAATAGTATTAACAAGAGCAGACTTCAGCAGGTCCTGATGGGGCCAGTGAAAGGAAATGCAGGCAGGAGTTGTTTTAAGACCTGCTTCTCCCTCTCTCTCTTTCTCCCCCCTCCCCCATCTTATTGGGATAGATGTCTCACAACACAGTTGTCATCACATGGGTACAGCTTCTTACATCTCCCCTGGGTATGTGTTTGTGGAAGGCTCTCTCACCCCAGCTTTGGGTCTTCCCCATCATCACACAGCAAGATGGCAAGACCTTCTTCACCCCCTCTCATCCCCTTTGACCCAGAGTCCTTTGCTTTGGTGAAATATACTTATTCAGTCCAGGTTTCTCCTTGTGTATTCCTTTCTATTTTTCCAGTTCCACCTGGATGCCCTCTGGTATTAGGACTTGGTTTCTGATATGTCCAGGGCATGACAGCCAGCACAGGCAGGTGGGCTGGCCAGCAGGGCCATTCTCTTGATGGCTGTCAGGCCAGCTGCTGTCTCACTGAGGAGCTAAGGTCATGCTGGCAGTGACTGGATGTCCCAGGACACCTAAGGCCAGGCGTTGGAGAGCAGCAGGTAAGTCAGTGAGGTGGGTGGAGAACTGGCTGTGTGGGCCAGTTCTCTGAGGAGGCAGTGGGTAAGCAGTGGCCTTGGCCTGAGGCTGAAGATTTGTGTCCTGGTTCTGTGGGGAGCAGACATAGTCAGAGGCAGTAGAGGGTCCTGCTTGGCTGAAGTAGTGTAGCTAGTGCAGCAGCTCTGAAGGCTCCTGGGAGGTGTAGGAGGACTTGCCTGGGGAGGGAATGCACACAGATTAGAAGAAAGGCATCTCTTCCAACCATAGCATCAAGTGTTGGATCCCACACCAAAGGAAGCCCCTTCTCCTCCTATAAATACAACAGGAAGAAGGGAAGGTAGAAAGGAGTGAGAAGCAGGGAGGAGAGATTCCAGGCAGTGTTAGATGTACACTGACATGGCTCAGATCTTTCTATGTGACTCAAAAGAGATTTCCAATGGGGCTGAGGATGGGGAGTGGCTAGCTGAGGCCTGGGGTTCTGGTCAAAGAACACCCCTGATCCTAAGAAATATGCAGCATGTCCACTGCTCTACAGTGTAATAACACACAGTGTTCTAAGAGTTGAGTTTCTAAGAGTTTCCCTAAACCAGCAATTAGGAAATGTCAGATTGTATCTGGCATGATTTATGTGGATGCCAGGCCCCTCAGCATTCATTTCAGATGCTCACTGGTGTCTCATGTGAATGAACAGGCTGTCACGACATTTTCCACTGGAGGCACTGCCTGGGGGAGGGGGCTCTCCTGGTGTGGTGACCTGCCAGGCAGCAGCACTGACCTCTCAGCTTGCAGGAGACTTTTCAGGAGCACAAAGGGAGAGCCCACTGCCAGCACCTCCCTGCCCCAGAGTCATAGCTGCCTCACAGTGTCAGTCAGAGGCAGGATCCACATCTGGAAGAGCAGCTCCCATGACACAGAAACTGCCCCGACCAGCAGGGCGGTGAACAGGGGCTAGGAACCTAAAAGACCTGGAATGAAAGGGACACGAGACACGAAAGAACGACAGCAAGACAAGTTTCTGATCAAGCTGCAAAATTTTATTGTGTTCACAGGCATTATAAGGCTTTGGGGAAGGAGAGGGAATGCTGGAGGGGGGGAGGGGGAGCAAACTTCAAAGCAGAATGTTCCTTGCAACAAATGGCCGAAACCATGTTTGTTACCACAACTGTGTGTTCACTCACTTGATTACTGATAAATGGTTTACCTGAGGGGAAATGGCCTGCCCAGGGGGGAATTAACACTTGTCTTGAGGGATTCCATTGTTTCAAAGATTATCATCTATCAAGCAGAGAAATGGCTCCTGGCATATCCTACCTTTGTTATAATTTAAATTGAGGCAGGAATTGGGGGTGAGGATCAGAGAACCTAACAGCAGGTTTGGTGGGCATAACCAGAGGAGGGAAGTATTGACCCGATTCCTCCCGCGGGGTGGGTGCAAAACCAACCTTCCCGCATCTTATAAGGCTCTCGGTGTCTTTTTGGGGAGGGGAGGCAGAGCCACAGTTTCTAGGGAAACAATTTTTGTTGCTGACACCAACCTCCATGCAAATCAGGTTTGCTTCACGGGGGACTCAGAGGCGGACGATAGGGTCCTCCCTCTGCAGTGCTTTGCCTTACACCCCTTACTGGTGTCCTTGCCCTGCCAAGGTTGGATGTCTCAATGCATAATTCTGAGTTTTATGCCATCCGTAAAGGAGGTCTGTCATCCTCAGGTTCAGCCAGGCCTCTGTCAGCCAAATCAAGTCTGTGATAATGTATTTGCAAAGGTTTTGATGCCAAGGAGTCAATCTGCCATTTTATAAAATCAGTAATCTTATTAAAAATAAAGGGTCTTAAGGTAATCACTAACAAAAGACTAATAAGGGTCTCATAAGGGGCTCTGTAGTGACTCAAGACTATTTGTGGTGGAGTCTATAACCTGTTGTAATTTGTCAGAAAATTCATGGGAGGAATATATAGAGTGTCCTAGCATGCCACCAGCAAGTCTAAGGGAAGCAGTCAGTGGATGTGATGTCCAGGGGAAGAAACATAGCACGTCTGGTCTGGTCAGCGCCAACTGATGAAATTTTTCTTCTTCATAGAGGGTCAGCTGTGGAACAAGCAATACTAGGAGGCAAGGACCAGGTAGAGAAGAATTGACATGAAAATATAGGATGGTGTTGTACCAAAACACAGAGGAGGTGCATACACATTAGAAGTTAAGGTAAGGTTCCTTGAACATCGAGGAATATTTTGAGAAAAGTGAGCAGTCAATAAACATGCAAGGATGAAGTCAGCAGTGGTAGGTCAGCAGAAAGAGAAGACTTGGATAAGCTGGTGAGGTTAGCTGGAGTACATACTGCCATGGCGTCCTTTGTGGTAAGGACTTGCCAACAGGGACTCTGTGGATTTTGCAAGAGCAATAATGTCATCCACCATAATAAAAGGAAAACAAACATGGAATCCAGTGTTGAAAAAGTGAAAAAGGAAATATGTCTCTATGACTGGAAAAGTGGGTGGCTTTGTCAATGAGATATAATAAATGGACAATTAGAATTTTTGTAAATATTAAGAAGGTTTAGTATGTTACTTCATTGACACTTTAGCCAACTGAATACTGGGGGGTGCATTACCCTTCTTTTTTTATTAATTAAGCTTAAGGGTTTTAGTTTTTCTTGTTTGATCTGTAGCCCACATAAATTTAGAAAAAAATATCAACTGAGAAAGAAAAAAGTGTTTTTGTTTACTAAACATGGGCAGGTGAATTACATCAATCTGTCAGAGAGCATTGGCTTTTATCAATGGAGATTAATCTTAAAAGTCTGAATAGCAAGATCTTAATTAAACAATGCAGGAGCCAGTAAAGTGCTCTCACTATGGCAGGTCAAGCGTTACAATTTTTAAGAGGCTTGTAAAAAAAAATGAGAAAAATTTTAGGATATGAGTGACTTTAGGAGTCATCACACACCCATAAATAAAAAATGAAAAATGTTTAGTTTTAAATCTTACCATATGAGCAGTCAGTTATTCATGTGCAGATGTACCTATAATTATTTACTTAGGGAGAGAGCTTGTACCAAGTTAATTGATGATCTAATGGTTAGAACTGGCTTGAGTTCTTTCATATGATTTTAGAAGGCTCTTTATTAGAATATACCAATATGTTAAGAAAGTCAATACCTAATGTGTTGACATGATAAAATGTTTACCATTTTTTAGCATTATTTTAAACTGATTAGACAGTTTAAGTACAATACTATAACTTTAGTTTACTAAGATCTTTACTCATCATAAGGCTATCATGAGTAAGCATAGATATAAAACTCTTAATAGATTTTGTTCCTTAGAACTCTAATATGGCAACTTAAAAGGCTAAAATAAAACCTCATAGCTTAAATGTTCAAAATATTAATTTTGTTAAATCAGGATTTGCCAAAACAAATCTTTTATCTGACCAAAAACACCATTTGCCAAGAATAAATCTCTGACACCGTCTTAAACAAACCAGATAATTTTTAAAAACAGAAAGATATAAAGAGGAAAACCAGAGCAAAAGCCTCTGGCATGTAAATAATTAACATAACTATTGTGTTATCTTTTACTAACCCAAGCCAGTCTTAAAAACAATTTTAAGTAAAATGTTAAACTTTGTTTGCTAGGATCTTTGTTTATCACAAAGCTATCACACCCTTAGGGCAGCTATGAACAAGGGTGGGTACACAACTTAATTGATCTTTCACTTTGATTTGGATATGTAACTTAAAAAGCTAAAATAAACCTTATAGCTGAAATGTTAAAATAAATTTTTACTGTTAACATTTCTTTTAGATGATCATTTTACACTAAATAGTTTTGTTGAATCACATCTGTTGAATAAGAATTTTTTATCAGGCCAGGAATATGTTTAACCCTTTTTTTCCTGGCAAGGCCACTGCTCTACACTGACTGGGTTATTAGAAAGCCAGTTCAAGGATGGAATTAACAAATTAACAAACAGTGGCAGTTGGTATTGGGGTGCTGGTTATATTTACAATTCTCACAAGAGTGAGAGAGACTGCAGAGGCAGATAAAACGAAATCTCTTCTAGCCCCACATTGGGCGCCAGAATGCCCCGACCAGCAGGGCGGTGAACAGGGGCTAGGAACCTGAAAGACCTGGAATGAAAGGGACACGAGACACGAAAGAACGACAGCAAGACAAGTTTCTGATCAAACTGCAAAATTTTATTGTGTTCACAGGCATTATAAGGCTTTGGGGAAGGAGAGGGAATGCTGGAGGGGGCGGGAGGGGGAGCAAACTTCAAAGCAGAATGTTCCTTGCAACAAATGGCTGAAACCATGTTTGTTACCACAACTGTGTGATCACTCACTTGATTACTGATAAATGGTTTACCTGAGGGGAAATGGCCTGCCCAGGGGGGAATTAACACTTGTCTTGAGGGATTCCATTGTTTCAAAGCTTATCATCTATCAAGCAGAGAAATGGCTCCTGGCAAGAAATAGAGACAGGCAGACAGATAGGTGCATGTGCACACACACACACACACACACAACTATTCACATCCACATTGCCTCACACATAGTGCATAGTACTCAGACCTATGCTCACCCAGCATACACACAGCACACACTCACATACATACAAACATGCTCATTCAGCACACACATGCATGTCCACATAGCATATACTCACACACATGCATATGCCCACACTCACACACAACACATAATAACATACATGTACATGTCCACACATACTCACACTCAGACACAGCCCATTTCCCTTAATCAACATTTCCCCTGGCAGGCACCCTATCTGCCAGGTCCCCTGCAGTGTGGAGCAGTGGGTAGTGCAGCTTCTACCAACAGGCTGCCCTCAGCAAGGGCCACCCAAGAGCACAGGAGCTCGAGAGAGTGGCTGTGGAGAACATCAGCTCAGAGATTAGCTGAGCAGAGGGTCAATTGTGGACCTGTCATATTGTGGAATGTCTGCGGACCTGCTTGCTGGAGTTCTTATAAGAATTTAAGTAGATGTTGTATGAAAAGAGCTTAGTGCATGGCCTCATTCTTTTTCTTTTAATGGATAGGCATAATCCATGAGTGAGTCATAAAGCAGTGCACTGTGGCCAATATTTTAAAAATAACAGGAAAAAAAATCAAAGTGCACTGAGAGTGATGAAGCTAAGTATTTGTAGTATGCTCTACTTTCTAAAATAGCACCAGAAAGCCTCTCTTCTGATAGAGCCTTCCTGTGGCACCATGGAGGGGGATGTAGGGGGTCTAGCTTCTCTCCTCTTGAATCAGAAAAAGCCTGAAATTACTCTGAGTAATGGAATGTGTGGAAGTGAGGTTGTGATGTTTAAAACTGGTTTATAAGAGCAATGTGGAGACTGCCTTGCCAGCTAGAATCTCACATTGAAGTACTGAGCTGCCATGTGCAAATAAGAAAATAATAAAATCATAGCACTCTGAAGTAGCCATGCTTAAAGAAACCCATGCTTCTGGGTTCTCCTACCTCTCATGGTGCCACCAGGACTATTGGGCCAATAAGGTGGGTGTGACATTTATTTCACTATGCTTATGGGTTACAATTTTTCTTAGCTTTTTCATCATGTGTCTTATATATATAAAGTTTAAAATGTTCTTGTTTACCTAATGCTCCAGTGTTGAAAATGAGCTAGCTATCATCATCATCACTTTAAAATAATTCAAGTTTCCTAGATATTCTGGAAAGTCACTATTGTGACTTCCTAGATATTCCTAGATATTGTGATTTCCTGGATATTCTGGAAGTCACTATTGTGTTTCCTTTCCAGCAGCTAGGCATGTTTCCTTGAGGAAGTTCTGTGTTGTCTCTATACCATCCTCCCCTTGCCTGGGCATGGACTGGGAAGTAGGGTCCCTGATGGTCTACCTCATCAGCCTTGAGTAAAGTCTCAATAAGCTAATGTTTGAAAAGTGCTTAGAACTATGCCTAAAAGCAGGCAAATCCTACATCAGGACTTTAAGTAGACTCTGTGAGTTACCAGGTGGATGGGTAGTATGGTGATGCAGATAAAAGAAAGACAAGGCACAAAAATGTAAGAGAATGACCAGGGCAAAAGTGGTAGCAGAAAC
Source organism: Erinaceus europaeus (assembly GCF_950295315.1). Taxonomy (NCBI): domain Eukaryota; kingdom Metazoa; phylum Chordata; class Mammalia; order Eulipotyphla; family Erinaceidae; genus Erinaceus; species Erinaceus europaeus. The sequence continues at coordinate 106,115,365 of NC_080162.1, read as the reverse complement.
GAGATGTGAGTGTCAGTCTCCCAGACACCCAGTGGCAGGCTCCCTTGCCTGCTCGATAATGTGGTGATAGACATCCATGTATCTTGGAGCTACCCGTTCACAGCCTGAGACTCCTGAAGGAGTCAGAGACCAGTAGGTTCTCCCCTGGAAGACTTATTTCCTCCTCCAAAAGACACAGAAAAGGAGACTTATTATGAGTAAGTGACTCATGCAACGATGGAGGCTGACACTTCCCAGTATCTGCCATCTGCGAGCTGAAGATCCAGCAAATCTGGCAGTGTAATTTAGTCCAAAGTAATTTAGTCAGAATGCCTGAGAACCTGGGGATCCAGTGGCATAAATCTCAGTTTCAGAGAGAAGGCAAGATGCCCTAAGTCAACACTGAGAAAAACAAAGGATCAAATGTCTCTTTCCTCTGACTTTTGTTCTGTTCAGCTGCTGAACATATCAGATGATGTATAGACATCAGAGCACAGACCTCTGATTGCACAGACGTGGCAATCAGTCTACTGAGTCCACCAGTTAGAATGCTAATCTTATCCAGGAACATGCTCAAAGATGACACAATCAGAAACACTGTTTAATTTGGATACCCCACGGATAGTCAAGTTCACACATTAAATTAACTGTGGGTAGAGGTTTCGAAGCTCAGTGGTGTCTCTGATTACCAAGAGGCTGGTTACTTACAGGTGGCTGCCAGAAATTTGCAGTAGCTGTTCTCCAGCTGTCACCAAGAAATTTTCTGGTCTGAGGGAGGGGCAGGGTAGTCTTGGTGGGCCTTAGCTAGCTTTAGTCCACAACTTCCCCTGTGGACAGCAGCATGGCATGCAGGCAGAGCCAGTTCTAGTTGACTCTGTATTTCTTTGAAGCAAAAGCCCAAGCAAAGCAGTACCAGGGATTTGTTGCTAGACTAACAGGGCAGTGTGTGTGTGTGTGTGTCTGTGTGTGTGTGTCTGTGTGTGTGTCTGTGTGTGTGTTTAATAGTTTGATATCAAATTGCTCTTCTTTAACAGAATTTAAGATTTGTTTTGGGGGTTGGGTGGTGGCATACTGGTTAACTGCAAGTGCTATCATGTGCAAGGACCTGAGTTCAAGCCTCTGGCCCCATCTGCAATGGGGAAAATTTCATGAACAGTGAAATAGCACTGCTTCTCTCTCCCCCTCTCCCCCACCCCCACTATTCCACTTACCTCTCCATTTCTCTTTGTTCTATCAGATAAAATAATTAGTTTTAAAAAGATTTATTTTTAAGGGAGAAACAGAGACAGCAAGAGGGAGGGAGGGAGAGAGAGAGAGAGAGAGAGAGAGCAGACCACTGCTCAGATGTAGCATACTGTGGTGCTAGGGATTGAACTCATGGCCTCCTGCGCAGTCCTCATTAAGACAGCAAGCACCTGCATCTCAACCCCAATGAAGATGACTTTAGCACTGTCAGGGGCAGAGGTCAGAAGCAGCACTCATTCACAGATGCATGCCTAGTTTTCTAATGAGAAACTAGGAAAGGCTGAGACTGACACACTGGAGGCTGCAGTCGATGGTTCCAGCAGAAATATCTTTCTCATGCTCTCTGACTTGAGCCCAAACTCTCAACCTCACTGCTCATTGAGGTCTGTGCTCTGAGTTGATCTGACATTTATTCTGGAGATGTGCATGTCAGAGATTTATATTAATTTCAGTGCCTGGAGAGCAATGGCAAATAAGAAAAAATGTTCCTGTTATATTCACAGGCCAAAATTCTAGAAACAGAATCAGAAGATCAATTTCTTCTGTACAGACCTGTGGATGTAGGTTGTGGTCTCCCCTGAACACCACCACATTAATTTCTGGAAGCTACAGACTTTGGGGGAGCAAAAAGGGGGCTTACCCATTCATACCACAGAGAAGGGGAAGCAGAGGACTGCTGAGTCTCAGGGAGCCTGACAGCAGAGCTTAAATTGGCAAATCCATTTTCTTGACGTTGACATGGATGGGAAGGACTATAATGACAGCTACCAGGTGTTGGAGAGGGCTGTTCAGAAGCTCACCTTTTGCTAGCAGAGCAGGAAAGCATGGAGTTCTATTGTAGCTATACTTAGAACTTTCTTTCCTGCAGTTTCAGCAGGCTTTTATTGAAGCACAGGCCTCTAACACTGGCCTCAAAATCATCTTGGGGAGGGACGGGGATATACAGACACAGAAAATGCCAATTTGATAAATGTTTGTCACTGACTTCACGTAAAGCTACAGATTCTTTAATGTCTGTGACAGATCCTTTCTGCTCTTGAAGTTTTGCAAGTTTAATACAATAATCCAGGACAACATAACAGACAAAAAAAGGAATTGTTCTATTTAGAGAAAAAGATTTGAGGAGATTCAAGGCCTGAGCAAGATTTTGGAATTTTCCACTAAGACAAAATTCAAAGTATGACTCTTGATAGTAGCCAAGTGGAACCTCCTACCCTAAATCTCTGGAAATCTCCTCTGAAGCCTGGGGCTCAGCCTGCCCTTCTTGGGGAAGAAAGTTGTCGGCAGATGCTTAATATCTTCACTTAGAGTTCACATTCTGGGATTTTGATGGCTTTAGATCAAGTCTGGGAGGAACAAAAACCATAAAATATAAGAAAAGACTTGCTAAGTCATCTTGCAGAGATTGGAAATAGACCTCAGACAGCAGAGATCTTCCCTCCATTCTGACCTACAGCTTTTGTGTTCACTTCTCCCTCTGAGAACCTTAGCAGCTTTGGGTATCTTTGTGAAATGCTTGCAGATCTCTAGAGGAAGGATGACCTCTCATACGTGGAACCTTCCTGTGGGGGAGCTGGAACTCTCAGCTATAGTAGAACCATCCAGAGACATCAATTAACGATCCACACAAGTCATTGAAATGAGTTACAGTGCGTCTCAGTCCTGGTAATCATCATAATTAAGTGTGTGCACCGTACCAGGGTGCTGATTAAGTGGCTTCAATTTTATGGGTATGACTCCTAATGATCCTTCTTTTTACTGAGCAAGATGTATTAAGCTTCAGAGAGAATTGGAACTTTCTATATTCTTGGCAGAAATACACCAAAATCACTCAGTGTGTGGGGAAGAAAGCCCTCCATTAGTCATCACTGAAGAGCACAGCAAAGTGTTCCAGGTGGTTCTGTTTCAGAGATGCCAACATGCCAGAGAAGAGGCGACTATGACTGTGGGACTGGTTGGTGAGGAGCACACATTACCAGGCTGAATAAGCAAATCCACAGGTACCAGCTGGGTTGGATGAGACACTGAAGTTTGTTTCTACCCCAATTCCCACTTCTACACCCTTTATCCTTAAAAACCCTGTTCACTGCCAGAGGTGAGGAGATGGATTCTGGAGACACACCTGCCATCTTCTCAGACAAATGTCAGCTGAGTAAACTTACTTTCTTCTTGTCAGGCATTGTCTCTTGGAAATTGGCTTTCAAGCAGTAAGCATCCAAACCTTGGCATTTTGGCATCTGCTTGACCTGGTCAGATCAGTACATGCTTCTGATTCATGGCTTTTAAACTACAGCTATAAATTCATATTTATTTTTGTGTGTTCTTCACTTTTTCAGCTAGCTCTAGCCTCTGTGAGGACAATAATTTTGTCTTGGTGCTTCTTGTCCATTTGTATAGATTTCCCTCCCCCCATTATGTTATCTTTAATAATGACACAATATCTGTCAGAAAGTGGAAGCTTGACAAAGAATTGTTTAATGGAAAAAGTGCATTTTAATCAGTTTCATCTCAAAACTCTGTTTATCCATGAAATGTATAAGTGTGGCATGAGTGTTTGGATTAGTCATGCTAATGGACTAAATACTGTGACATAGAGACGTGTACAGTCTTGACCCCAGCCACTCATTTTATCACACTCAGCATTTATCCTGATTTTTTTTAATTTAAATTTTTTTTTAAATCTTTATTTATTTATTGTATAGAGACAGTTATAAATCAAGAGGGAAGGGGAAGATAGGAAGGGAGAGAGAGACAGAGAGATACTTGCAATACTGCTTCACCACTCACAAAGCTTCCCCCTGCAGGAAGAAGGGGGCTTGAACCTGGGTCCTTATGCATTGTAACATGTGCACTCAACCAGGTGTGCCATCACCTAGCCCCTATTCTGATTTTCTGTAATGGTAGAACCTTGACCTTTGTTGTTTCTTAGTCTAAGCCTCTTCCCCAGAGACACCTGAGAGAAGGGGACAGTGGAGGTGGTGAATCTGTGGTGTATACCCCATGCTCTCTTAGCTCTAGCTGGCCCAGTGGATCCAGTCACACCCCTGATTAAACAGATGAGCCAACACAGGAAAATGAGATCTTAGACCAGAAATAAGTGCCAATGACTTCACGAATGAGGAGACTGAACCTACTAAAGGGGGAGTCGACTCCACCCAGACTCACCCTTGAGACACTGCAGCCTGATGTAGTGCAGTGGTGGATATCACACTTTCAGGTGCTGAGACTTTAACCTAGCTTCTGACTATTCCTAGTATTTAGCTCATATGAAGAAAAGAAAAACAGGTGTTGTGCTCCTTCTTTGAATTTGTGAATAAAAGTGAACGTGAACACACACAAACACACAACTCCATTTCCTTCTCCTTCTCCCTCTATCTCTCCTTCTCTATATCCATCTCTCTCCCCCTTCCCCCATCTCTCTCTCATTTTATTTTATTTTTCATATTTATTTATTTATTTATTTTTCTTTTGTTGCCCTTGTTGGTTTTTATTGTGGTTGTAGTCATTATTGTTGTTATTGATGTTGTCGTTGGATAGGACAGAGAGCAATGGAGAGAGGAGGGGAAGACAGAGAGGGGGAGAGAAAGATAGACACCTGCAGACCTGCTTCACCGCCTGAGAAGCGACTCCCCTGCAGGTGGGGAGCCAGGGGCTCGAACCAGGATCCTTCTGCCGGTCCTTGCGCTTTGCACCACCTGCGCTTAACCCACTGCGCCACCGCCCCACTCCCTTCTCTCTCTCATTTTAATTGATTGGGGATGGGCTGGTGTGGCTCAAATGACCACAGGACCTAGACCCTTGGCAACTCACAGAGCTTCTGAACAACACTTGTGCAAGTCTGCATTTTGTAGCAATCATTCATTGTCTTTTGCTCTGCTAGGTTTCTTATAATTTGTTTTTGCTGCTCCTTTGATGTACTGTAGATATAAATAACTTTTATTCTTTCTGCTTTGGTTTAATATATCATCAATTCCTCTTTGGCTGACTCACCATTCTGCAGGTAACTCTTTATCTAGTTACCCCTAACCCACCATGCTCCTTTCTTCTCCTTAATTTTTCTTTCCAACATTTATCCTCCAGCTTGTATCTTGACATCCATCTGACTTACACTGGAAAATCTTGTAATTTTTGGTCTCCATTTTTTAAAAGATTTTATTTATTTATTAATGAGAAAGATAGGAGGAGAGAAAGAACCAGACATCACACTGGTGCATGTGCTGCCAGGGATTGAACTCAAGACCTCATGCTTGAGAGTCCAATGTTTTTTTGTTTTTTTATATTTATCTTTATTTATTCCCTTTTGTTGCCCTTGTTGTTTTATTGTTGTAGTTATTATTGTTGTTGTCATTGTTGGATAGGACAGAGAGAAACGGAGAGAGGAAGGGAAGACAGAGAGGGAGAGAGAAAGATAGACACCTGCAGACCTGCTTCACCGCCTGTGAAGTGACTCCCCTGCAGGTGGGGAGCCGGGGTTCAAACCGGGATCCTTATGCCGGTCCTTGTGCTTTGTGCCACCTGCGCTTAGCCCGCTGCGCTACAGCCCGACTCCCGAGAGTCCAATGTTTTATCCGCTGTGCCACCTCCTGGACCACTCCATTTTTGTTTGTTTGTTTGTTTTGTTTAAAATTCTTTGTATTTCCTTTCCTTTTTTTTTTTATTTTCCCTTTATAGACCATGCACAATTCTGATGCTTTTTGCAGACTTCTTACATTTCTTTTATTTCATTTAGGGAGGTGAAAAGAGAAAGAGAGACAGAAAGAAAAAAAGGAGACACCATAGCACTGGTCCACTGTCTATAGTTCTTCTCCTGATGCCGGCCATGGTGTTCTCATGCAGTGCTGGGGCTCACATCTGGGTGCTCATGCATGGTAATATGTGTGCTATAGCCTGGCCAAATTATCTGTGTATCCTTAAATTAAAATGCTAGTTACAGAAATTTGATTGTGAAGGGTTGTAAAGCATCTGTGCTGGATTAGCAACTCTTGGCTTTATATTTCAGTCTTCTGTTGCTTTTTTCCTTCTGTCTTTCTGCCAAGGGTGTTATAATCCTTAGTCTGACTTCTCTTTCTTTTTCTGATGCTACTGCCAGGACTTTGGGGTCAGAGCTGCATGAATCCACATTTGGATTTTGGCAAAAGTTCCTACCTTCTCAATCTCTCCTTTTGTTCACTTCTAGCAAATTAACTGAAATTCATCATTATCACTTCCAGCTCTAAAACTACAGATTACTCAGAAGATAATTTTTGAAATTCTTAGCCTGGAACTTCAGAATTGTATATCCAATTTCCATTTTCAATAGTTATTTTTATACAGGATTTTATTTAATTTTAATCCCTGAATCTATCACCAAATTCATGACCCAGTATAGTATTTGTCAGTAAATTACCAGTGGTACCCCTTGCCTGCTCTAATGGTATCTCTTTCTTTCTCAGGGTAACCATGGTCCTAAATTTGATTTTTATTATACATTACATTTTTTAAACCAGATTTCTGGCATATGTGGTGCCAGAACCAGGGACCGCAGAGCCTCATGTGTTCCATATATGTCAATCAAGCTGGGTCATCATCCTTTTCTTATCTGTTGCTAGGCCCTCATGGTCACTGAAATTGCTCAAATCAGACTCTTGTTAGATCTGGATTCTTCTGTTCTTATGGGATGGGAACTGGAAAGAGAATAAACAACACCCATACAATAATTTCTTGGGGTCTGTGTTCATGGCTAAGGAAAACAGCTTAGAGAATGGGCCCAAATCCTCTCACCTCCTTTTTTTTTTTTCTCCACTTTAACTTCCTCAAGAAGGATAAAATTCTGTGTTATGACACTATTTTACCTTTTTCACTTCTTCTTCCCTGTCTATACCTTGAGTGACAGGTTATCTATTTTAGTAACACAGGCTCTACAATGTCAAAATTCTGTTTTAATTTAATCTAATGTCTCCATATTCTTGCTGTTTTGTAACAGATTCTAAGCACCTCATATCCCAAGTCAAGATGTGGCTTTGGCTTCACAAGAGACTGTGAAGCTGGTTTTGTCAGTTCAGGTCCAGCATGCAACTATGGGCTGTGATGAAGAATTGAGGTAAAAGAGATTGCATAAAAGAGAGTTAGATGCTGCATCAAACCTCTACCTCCAAGCAGAGGAGGAATAGGTGAGCTTATCAATACAGCCATGCAGAGACCTAAATAGAGGTCTTCCAAATTGTGGGGATTGGTCTTGCCAAGTGTGGAGGCTAGAGCTTAATTCTCAGGAGGAGGAATATGAAAGTGAAAGCATTTGACAATAAACTCCTTGTGAATGAAACCACCTACCACTGGAAGAGAAAGAATTTATTTCTCCAGAGTAGAGAGAGACTGTGTAGAATCCTATCTGAAGGTACCTGGGAATAATGAAGGGGCCATATTGGTGAAATTACTTTAGAAATCTGGGGGATCTAAAAGGTCAAACATTTATGCCACATAATACCCTAAAATGTACCATTTTGCCCTAAGGACTATTTTGAGTCAAGAACCACTGAGAAGCATCAGAAGCAGGAAAACTCTCTGCCCTCCCAACTTATATCTAAAAGCAAGCCATATATCTCCCTTTGTAAACATAACAGAGTGGCTTTTTACAGTTATCTCACCCATGCAAGAGGAGAATAACTCTTCATCAATGAAGAAGTCAGCAACTTGAGTCTCCATAAGAAATCCTACTGAACCAGTCCATGGCTTGTCTTTTTAATTCTCTTAACATAGTATTTCACTGAGCAGTGAATTTTTAGTTTCAATGAAGTTCAATATATCAATTTTCCTTTTTTTAACTTAAAAAAATATTTGTTTATTCCCTTTTGTTGCATATTTGTTTATTCCCTTTTGTTGCCCTTTTTATTGTTGTTGTAGTTATTGTTGGATAGAACAGAGAGAAATGGAGAGAGGAGGTGAAGACAGAGGGGGAGGGAAAGATAGACACCTGAAGTCCTACTTCACCACCTGTGAAGCAAATCCCCTACAGGTGGGAAGCTGGGGGCTTGAACTGGGATCCTTATGTCAGTCCTTGTACTTTGTGCCATGTGCACTCAACCTGCTGTGCTACTGTCTGACTCCTATCAATTTTCCTTTTAAAATCACATTCCTTCCCTATCCAAAGTCACATTCAGTTCTCTCTTATATATTCTTCTAAAAGTTTTTTATATTTGCATTTTCTATACAGAGTGATGTTCATTTTCCTTAAAGATTTGTTTTATTTATCTCACACGAGAAAGGGATACAAAAAAGAGAGAAACCAGAACACCATAGTACATAGGGTACTAAAGTAGGACTTGAGGAATACTGAGCTGAACCAGTCAAACTGTTTTCCCAGTCACAGACAGAATCATGATCATTTTGGAGCTGATTTTTTTTTTGAAAGTGTAAATTCTATATCTCGGTTTAATTTTAAATACAGAAGTATATATATTTTTTGCACAGTTTGCTTGGACAAGACAATCATTTCTCATTTAATTGAGCTTTTTTTTTTTTTTTTTTTTACCCTTTGACAAAGGTTTGTATGGGCCTATGGTCAGGTTCTTTGTCCTCCATTCATTTATGAGTTGTTGTGTTTTTGGTTTTTTGTAGTAAGTCTAGAAATTGAGTAATAAAACTTGAACTAAGTAGGAACTTTGTTATTCTTCTCCAGTATGGGTGTTCAGAATCTTTGACCTTCTCACATAAATTTTAGAATCAGTTCTAACACATACATTTAATCTTCATTTAATGTTAAGAAATTCTTTGGAATTTATGACTAATCCACAGTGACATGTAATGAAAACTTATCCTCAAATGAGATTGTTCTGTTAGACTAGAGTTGTTTCCTTTCTTTCTTTCTTTCTTTCTTTTTTTTTTCTTGACATTCTAACAAAAGAGTATTGAATGAAATAACATTGTTGAGGACATCGTGACTGTGAAAACTTGATGGGATTTTATTTTGAGTCATATTGAATCGTTAAATCAAGCTTTGGAATTTGGCATATTACCAATTTTGAGTCTTCCAGTCTAATAACACTGAATTTCTATACATTTAGATGTTTATTTAATTATCAGAGTATTGAGGTCTTCCACAGATATACATTATAACAGTATCCCTTCCCCTCCTCTATTAGGGAGATTAGGGAGAAAACAATATAGTCTACCTTCTTAGGTTTAGAAGTTAGATCCTGTGAATTAAACTGACAAGAATTCAGAAAAAAAAAGATAAAAAACTTACACACAGAGACTAACTTTGGATTTATCTCATATCTTTTTTTAATCTAAAAAATATTGCATTATTTAAAAATTTTTATTACTGATTTAATATTGATTTACAAAATTATAAGATAACGGCTGTATAATTATTCACTGTTGCCACCACCAGAGTTTTTTTTAATCCCCGTTCTCTCCATTAGAAGCTACAGTAGTTGTCCTAAAGTTGCATATATAGGTTGACTTATTTCTACAATTTCCTATATATATATTATCCCATGTTTTCTTTTTAATTTTTATTTATTTATTTATAAAATGGAAGTACTGACAAGACCATAAGATAAGGGGGATACAATTCCATATTATTCCCACTGCCTGAACTCTGTATCCAATCCCCTCCCTTGAAAGCTTTCCTATTCTTTATCCCTCTGGGAGTGTGGACCCAGGATCATTATGAGGTGCAGAAAGTGGAAGGTCTGGCTTCTGTAATTTCTACCCCACTGAACATGAACAGGTTGATCCATGCTCCCATCCTGTCTTCCCCTAGTTGGATAGGGATCTGGGAAGATGGGGTTCCAGGACACCTTAGTGGGGTTGTCTGCCCAGGGAAGTCAGGTTGGCATCATGATAGCATCTGGAACCTGGTGGCTGAAAAAGAATTAAGATATAAAGCAGAACAAATTATTGACTAATCATAAACCTAAAGATAAGAATATTGCAGATAAAGATTTGGGGGTCTCTGTTTTGGAAAAAGCTAGTAGGTCTATTTTAGATATATTCCAAGGGGCCCATGGCCTTACTAGTTTTTTTCTGAACTTGACATCTAACATGGCTAGCACACCTGGTTAAGCATATATATTATCTCATATCTTTACAGTTGATAAATTGGGGAGAGGTAATGAGATAGAGGATATAGGGCCTGTTTGGGCTTGTTTGGATGGTAAATTATGGGAGGGAGTGAATATGTAGGGGAAAAGTAATGACAATGAGGATTATTTTATAATATTTCTGTTATCATTGTGATTGTTATTTAATCAGAACATTACTCAGCACTAGTGACTGAACCAGTGATATGGGTCAGATAGGCAGATCAGTGAGACCACACAAGCTTCATAAGCATGATGCCCTGGGTTTGATATCTAGCAATGCATTTAATGGAGTGGTTCTATGCTCTCTTTTTCTCTCTCTCCCTCTTTCTCATTCTCTCTCTCTCTCTCTCTCTCTATATATATATATATATATATGTGTGTGTGTGTGTGTGTGTGTATAATAAAAAGGCCTACACTTAAACAAATAAATGCAAACCACATCTGATAAAGGATTTGCATACACATACATAAAGAACTGTTAAAATTCACCAGTATTTTTCATAAATCAATTTAGAAAGTGAGAAAGGACTGAAGAGTTAGCTTACTGTGTGGAACACATACCTTGATTTGCATGTCCCAGGTTTGAGTCCCTTGACACCACATGGATGGTACACAGGTCAGGAACAGTCACATTTTCTAGCTGTGAATAAAAAAATAAAGAAAGGAAAGAAGAGAGAAAGAGATAAAGAAAGAAGGAAAGAAAGAAAGAAAGAAAGAAAGAAAGAAAGAAAGAAAGAAAAAAGACAACAGGAATAAAGATAAAAATCCAGAACACATTATTTGTAGATGGGAAATAAAAACATGAGAAGTTTCTCAACATCATATATCATGGAATGACAAGTAGAGGCACCAATAGGATACTACGTGCTGATGCAGGCACAGGACAGTAGGAACCATCACTATTGGTGGTGATGCAGCCAATTTGGCAGATTTTTTGAATTAGGTAACATCCTACCATATGATTCAGCAATTCTACTCTCAGTTGTTTACCCAACTTCTTTGAAAACTGTCAATACAAAATTCTGCCTGTGAGTATAGCAGCTTTGTTGATAGTCACTCCAACCTGGAAGGAACCTGATACTCTTCAAAAGGTGAATAGATAGAGTGTGACACATCCATATAATGGAAGGCTTATTCAGTGACAAAAGGAAGTGAGTCACCAAGCCATGAAAAGACAGGGATAGATTTTTCACTGCCTATTGCTCAGTGAAAGTAGTCTGAAAAGCATGCACTTGGAGCCACATACTGATGACTTCAATCACATGACTTCCTGGAAAATGTTGAGGGTTAATAGCGAGGAAGGTGAAGCCCTCAGGATTTTTTTTTTTTTGAGGACAGAGAATCCATTCTCCTTTTCTGTTTAAAATTTTGTATTATTTTTATTAGCAATTTGATACTAATTTACAAAATTACATGTCAACAGGGGTATAATTCCACACTGTTCCCACCACCAGAGTTCTGAATCCAAAGTCCCTCCATTGCAAATCACCATGGTTCTCCCAAGGTTGCAGATATGGATTGTCATCTCTACAACTATCTGTCTACATTTGTACATAACTGTCCCCTTTTCCTTTCAGGTCCAGTCCTCTCTTCTCCTCCAAGTTGTACAATATACTATATCCAAATATTTCTCTCCTTTTCATACCTTCTCTCTGGGAACTGATAGAACCGGATTTCAGAGCCCTCTTATTTTTTTTTCCAATCACTTCTCCCCAGCTGGGAGTATGGATCAGAGTTGTTTTGAGGGTGCAGAAGGTAGGAGTTCTGGCTTCTATAATTTGGCATTGGCAGGTTGATTCATACCCCCAGTATGGTTCTGTCTTTCCCTAGTGAGGTAGGGCTCTGGAGAGGTGAGGTTCCAGGACATATTGGTGACATCATCTACCCAGAGAAGTCACTTGGTGTCTGAGAGGTGGCAGGACATAATGAGACAAAATGGTTAATGAACAGGAGGCAAAAAATAGGAGCAGGGCAGATTATATTAAGGCTCTTAGGGTGGAAGAAAGCTAAGAAATCTATTTTAGGCATGTTTCTAGGGGCCACAACTATGGTAGTTTTTGCTTGAGTTTGATAGCTAAATTGAAGTCAGATAAAACCATTATCTGAGAAAATTATGTCAGAGTAGAGAAAAAGACTAGAGAGTTGGATTAGAACCAAATTAGCAGTAGCTCTAATTTTTTTGAGAAAATTCTGTGGGTGGAATTAACTATTTACCTCTATCCACCTGATCCGGAGCATGTATATATATTTAGTATCAGAGGCTGTGTAACCTTTACACCCCTATTGGTGTGAGCTCACGGTCACAACTGGGAACATTGCAGGCTGCACTAATTTCAGGAATAGTCTTCCTTGACTAGCAGGGCAAGATACCCCAGCCTCCCTTCTAAGACTGGGACAGTCCCTACCATACCTACTCTATGGTGAGGGCAAGGTCCTGAGAGGGCCCACAAGAGGGCTTGTGATGATGTTCCTGACAGAAATGACCAGTGGTGGTGCATTAGAGGTCTAGGCCCATCATATTTGTGTGGGAATCCAAAGATTCCCTGACAAGGGCCCCAGATGGTGAGATGTTGTGTTATTGACCAAAAGGGCCATTATTATATGAGCCTGTCTCTTGCTCTTATCCAACTTTTGCAGTCCTCTCTTTGTCTGATGACCTTAGACTTTTTTCCAGTTGTATAAGCAGTGAGTTACATTTATTCAATCAAACCAGAATTTTAGGGTTTGTCTTCTTTGGGCCTTTCTGTTAGATTGCTAAGCTAATTTTGTCTAAGTCTAATTAATCAGAGAATTTATGGTGCTTTCTTTAGGCACTACAACTAGGTTTATTAGATCTAAGTCTAATTATCAAGGACTATTAAATACTATTACGTTGAGTTATGTAATTGCCCCCTAGCTTATGGCTACATGTACCCAGGATCCTATATTATACCCATACCTAGTATCTATAACTTTGTTAGATGGTGTGCTGTCTAAAGTGGATGTAGGCAGTCTCATGTGTTAGGAAAGATCTCACCAGGTTTGAAGAGTTGCGAGGTTGACATCTCAGGTTCTATATCTCTGGTTGTAGTCTACTGTAAGTATTCAGTAGTGGCAGCACTAGTAGCGAGTTAGTTGAGGTCACCATAGGTAGTATGGTGGTAAGGAGTCAGAGAGAAGAAATGGGCATAGTACTGAGAAATATGGGCATAGTACTGGAGGTTCCAGGACTAGGAGAAATGAGGTCCCCCAAGATAATGCTAGAGGTTTCTTGTAGTCTTAGAAAGAGCTTAGAATAGGAATAATCAATTGTTATTAAAACCAAGTTTTATTGGGGGTTTATTTTTTTATGCTAATCCAACAATTAGCATCTATAGTAATAAACTAGATCTTACTTTGCTTTGTGGCCTTTAGTAGTATATGAACATCTTCATATTTTAGATACTGACATGGCCAAATGGTCTTGATCTGTCTGGTCTACAGTTGTAGTTGACTTAGATGTTTAAAAAATTATATATGCACATGTATTTTTAGAGCTCCTTTAAGCCCAGTTTTAGAGTTTGTTCATCTTAAAATCTGAAGTACTGATTATTTCGGCTAAAGCAAATTTATGTACTTAGAGCTATGGGTTAGGCAGTTAGAGAACTTGAAGTGTTACATCTACTTCCTTTCTGACATGTTACTGAAAGTCTATGCCCACCACCCACACCACTCTGTAACCACTGTAGTTTTCCACAGTCTAAAATCTCTCTCTGTTCCCTGCTTTGTTTTGTGGTTACTATAAGTGTAATAACTAGCATTGTTTATCTAGAAAAGTCTGTTTTAAGTTAATCTTGATTAACAAACATTTGCTAGAACTGCTTTGTCCTTTAATTCTTTCCTCTATTTTCTTGTTATTTCCCATTTTTAATGTGTTATTAGTTATAGTCTACTGCTGTTCACCCCACTTGGAATGTGTATTCATTTGCTTTCTCCTTTCTTGTAGGAGTAATTTCAGTAGTTCTTATAAGGTAGAGTTGATTGTGGCAAATTCCTTTAGTTTCTGAATGTTTAAAAAACTTTTATTTCCCCTTCATATATGAAGGATAATTTTGCAGGATACAGTATTTGTGGCTGGAATTTCCTCTCCTTTAGAACTTTGAATATGTCATTCCACTCTCTCCTTGCCTCTAGAATTTGTGAAGAGAAATCTGATAAAAGTCTGATAGCTCTGCCTTTGTATGTAACTTCTTTCCTTTCCCTAGCAGCCTGCATTTTTTTTCCTTGTCATTGAGTTTTTATAGTTTTACAATAATGTGCCTTGGCATTTGTCTTTTTGTATTTATAAATCTGGGTGTTCATTCTGCCTCTTGAATGAGAATATTCTGAGGGTTTCCTAAGTAAGGGAAGTTCTTAGTTAAAATATCTCTGAAAATGGACTTTTGGCCTTTGGTCTTGTCCTCCTCAGGTATAGCTATCACCCTTTTATTTGATCTTTTGATGGAGTCTACAATTTCACAGAGAGTTGCTTCAGTTTTTCTGAACCATTCCTCTCTCTCATCTTTGAAATGATAGAGTATACTAGCTATATATTCTAGTTCGGAAATTATTTCTTCTGAATCTGTGAATCTACTTCCTAAGCCCTCTACCTGGACATGAATTGCAGTTAGAATGTCTTTTACTCTCTGGAGTTCTATCTGAAAATTTTCTTTCATGCTTTCTAACTGCTTAGTGAGTTCTGATTGAAGTTCTTCTTTCAAGCTTTGAATATTCTTAACAAAATGTGTTCTGAGTTCCTCTCTTATGTGTTTTAATTCCATAGTGAAATGCTCTTTCAATTCTTGCTTAGATTTTTTGAGAGTCCTCAAACTTTCTGTAGTCTGTCTGTGAGACTCTCTCTAAATCTGTAATTCCTTGGATTTCCTATTTCATTTCTGTCTGGCTGATATGGCATAGTTAGCTGTTTAGTTCTGTTTCTCTGCTTGTGCATTCATTGTGCTGGTTATTGCTGGCCAGCAGGTGGTGTGTTGTGATCTCTAGGCTTCTCTTGTTTGTATGATTCGTGGTGGGTGGGTTGGGTGGTGGTTGCTTTGGACTGTCTTGTGGTCACAAATGCTCTGGGGTTTTTGTGTCCTTGCCTTAACTTCAGAAGGCTAAAAACCTCCCGAGTCAAAGATTGAGAAGTTTTAAGCCCCTTTCTCATAACTTCCAGCACTAGAAACAACCTCCATTGCTTGCTGTGCTTAAACAAAATTGCCAAAGTGGTACAGCAGTTCAGCGCACTGTTACCTGGAGTTGTGATTTGACTGTGTTCTTCAGCCCACACCCCTTTTTGCCCCAACCACACACATGCACCCATCTGAAGCTGCAGATCTCACAGCTGTAGATTATGAGTTCAGTGGGTATCTTGTATTTATTTATTTATTGTTTTGAGGGGAGAGACAATTCCATCCTTGTTACTCCAGGCCATGCCTCCCAGAAGTTGAGAGTCCATTCTCTATGACAGTGTGACAGTAGATAAATGACTCTTGAATTTACCCAGATCCACTGACTTTTACAGCACAGAGCCAAAGCCAATATGTGGAAACTAAAATCAAGTCATTTAAGAGGCTAGAGGAATTGCAGGATAGAATGTGACAAAATGATCTTACAAAAATAAGTGGAGGCCAGCAGATAGCTCATCAGGTAGCGTGCAATCATAGCAGCAGGTGGGGATGTCCTGTGCAGAAAATATCCCTGAAATATTCTAATTACAACCTCCACTTAACTCCCAACACAGAAGCCTGGTTCTTTAGGCATCTGACCCCTTTAATCACAAAACCACAGAGAGAATTTGAGCATAGATTGAAAAAGATAATTCAAGACAGCCTGCTTAAGCAGCCAGTAGTCTGAACCCAATCCCACACAGAATACATCTTGCCTGAATATATTACCCTGTCCCCTCTTCTTCCTTCTTTTTCTTCTGTTCCTTTGAATTAATGCTTACCATGTATCTATTTCTGAGGCAAGTTCAGTTTCAGTTGAGCATCTGAACACAGGGAAAAAAAAAAGAAAAACAAGTTAACCTTGGCCTTTAATAAGAAAGTTTGACTGTGTTTGTGGTGAAAAGTATGAGTTCAGAAGGGCTAGATATTTTTGGAATACATGACCCCTGGCAGGTCTAGGGAAAGAGCTGGCCCTCTGCTCTCTCTGTGAGACTGGGAGAAAACACCTCCCCTCTTCAGGGGGAGCCCAGAGAAAGGAAATCTCAATCTCTGCAAAAGTCCCTCTTCCCTCCAGGTAGCAGCAAGGCATGTTTAGTATATCAAATCTGTTGATCAGAGGACATAGGCATGATGTCAGCCATTGCTTCTGCCCAGGTTCAATGAGATGAATGATTTGAAAGTATAACAATAACAACTATATTAATAAAAGTGTTAATAATAGCATTGACTTTCTCAGGGCTTTGGGCACAGGCATCTATGAACACCCACTGTGACACCATGGACAAAATGTTACTTTCGTTGCTCAGAAGAAGCAAAAAATGCTTCAGGAAGTTAAGTTCATTGCCTGTCTGCCTTCCTTTCTTCCTTCCTTCTCTCCCTCCTTTCTCCCTTTCTCCCTTTTTTCCCTTCCTTCCTCCCCGTTTCTTTCTTTCTTCACCAGGGTTATTGCTGCATTATGAATCCACCATTCATGGCTCTTGGTGGCCATTTTTCCTTTTTTTTTTTTTTTTCCTATTTTTATTTGATATAACAGAGAAGTTGAGAGTGGAGGGACAGACATAGAGGAAGAAAGCAAGAGAGACCCCTGCATACCACTGGTTCACCACTCATGAAGCATTCCCCCAACATGTGAAGAGTGGGGGCTTAAACCCTAGTCCTTGAGCACAGTGATATGTGTGCTT
Organism: Erinaceus europaeus; assembly: GCF_950295315.1. NCBI lineage: Eukaryota > Metazoa > Chordata > Mammalia > Eulipotyphla > Erinaceidae > Erinaceus > Erinaceus europaeus. Next base: position 106,098,232 of record NC_080162.1, on the reverse strand, counting down.
AACCAAGTGTGCCACTGTCTAGCCCCTCTTTCTTTATATCTTTTTCTTTTTACTTTTTCTTTCTTTTCTCTCTTTTTTTTTAGTGCTGAGACTTTACCACTCTGTACTGACATTTTTATTCTGAAAAAAAGTTAAAAGAGGGGAGTCGGGTGGTAGCACAGCAGGTTAAGCACACGTGGCACACAAAGACAAAGTTTTGGTTTATGGAAGACACAAAAGGAGGGTTTAATATACCTCCTCCACAGACTGGGAGTATGGACCGACCAGTCAACGCCCATGTTCAGCGGGGAAGCAATTACAGAAGCCAGACCCTCTACCTTCTGCAACCCTCAACGACCCTGGGTCCATGCTCCCAGAGGGCTAGAGAATGGGAAGGCTATCATGGGAGAGGGTGGGTTATGGGGATTGGGTGGTGGGAATTGTGTGGAGTTGTACCCCTCCTACCTTATGCTTTTGTTCACTAATCCTTTCTTAAATTAAAAATTTAAATTAAAAAAAAATATATATATATACCTCCTCCAGTTTCTTATGACTTTCTAGGCAGTTGACTTAGTCTTAAATTGAACTCAGTATCTGAGTACACCTAGTTCATGAGCACCTGGCCTTGTTATCACTATGGTTTTGCTTGTAGAACCAATTCCCTGGCTAGCCTCAGGCCTGGATGAGTTCCATATTTACTCCAAACATGTGTTCTGGGTCTTTCCTTGGTCTCCTGAGATTTCCTTTCCACACTGCATTCCCGCTGTCACACACCTGGTGGAGTACAGTAAGTGATAATTTACAAGTTTATGTGTGTGTGTATGTGTGTGTATGTGTGTGTGTGTGTGTGTTTTATAGAAGACAGGTGACAAAGCTAAAAAAAAAGATAAATAAGGATACCAGTATAATACTTTTATTATATTCAAATATTTACTAGTTCTGACACCTTGAACAATGATAACAACAGCACTAATCAGAAATGCCCTCTATGTCCTATACATTTGCTAAGATGTTACTTACCTGCTAGTCAGATCTTTCCAATCCTGGAAAACAGGTGTATCATCAGCATTTTAAAAGGAGGAAAGCAAAGGTATAATACCCTTGGCAATGCATTGTTAGACAACTCTGGCTCATAAGCTTTCATCCATGTAGTACAAGGTAGTTTGAGTTTTATGCTCTGTGACTTGTTGAGTAGGGGAATGAGGAAAGATGAATGGGTGGGTGAAATGATGGAAGGTGATGCATCAAATCTAATCAATACCAAGCTGATAAGTCAAGATGAGGAGGGCATCAACAGTTTGGAGTCATTATCTTATACAAACACTGAATTCCTTTGAAAATTCTGTGAACTGGACATGAACACAAAGTTCACAGGGTTTTTTTTTTCTAGACCCAGTATTTGTCCTTAAGGTAACAACTGCTTGCTCTTTGGTTATTTCACAAATTATATTCAAAAGTTAAGGAGCAGCTAGTCAACAAAATAAAAATAAAAGTAAAAAACTATAAAAGTAAAAAAAAAAAAAGACAACTAAGCATATTGAATTAGTCCTATGTAGAAAAAAAAGTTTGCCATTCTTTTTTGTTTTTTTAGTTGGGGGGGGGAATTAATGGTTTAGAGTAAATACAGTTGCTGGTACATATGAAAAATTTCTCAGTTTTCTGCAAAACACTCTCGCCCCCCAGCTAGGTCCTCCTCCACTATGACACACTAGAACCTGAGCCCCCCCACACACTAAAATACACACTAAAATACACACACTAAAATACACCAAACTCAGTCCAAGTTCTGCTTTGTGTTTCCCCTCTATGTTCTTATTCCTCAACTTCTGTCTTTGAGTGTGATGATCACATGTTCCTCCTTCTATGAAGAAAATTTAAAAAGCAAACAGTTTAAGATATATGGGGTTCATCTCAAAAATAAATTATATAGTATATTAGATACTTAAAAATAAGTGAAAAAATTACTATAGAACAATAGGACATGGCTTCTTATATTCTCGTTGATGCAGAAAGGACTCAATTTCAGCCCAAACTACTATCAACTTTCGGGAATAGTCACAATAACAGTGCAGTTTTTCCTTATGTGATCACCATCAGTGTGTGTTTGCATCCCTACATTTAATAATTTAATAGTCCTTACAAAACACATAAAGATTCTATTTAGTCAAATGTACAAGATCAAACATAATCATCTTGTACTGAATTTTTTCTCCTCTTACAAGTATATGATCAAAAATTAATTCATTGACGATTTAAATGGGAAGGTCACTTCTTATAGTAAGGTATGATCCTTGAGACTGTATAATAAATAATAATAAAGTGACTCCTAAGTATACTGCAAACACCAATATTTTTCAAAGTGTCAAGAGTCGAGTGGTGGCATCAGGTTAAGCACATGTGTCACTATGCTGAAGGACCTGAGTTTGAGCCCCCCCTCCCCATCTGGAGTAAGTTTCACAGGCAGGTCTGCAGGTATCTATCTTACTCTCTCCCTCTCTGTCTCCCCTCCTCTTTCAATTTGTTTCTGCCCTAGTAAAATAAGAAAAGAAAACACACATACACACACACACACACACACACACACACACTCATACACAATGGAAAAAATGGCTTCCAGGAGCAGTGAATTTGTAGTGCTGGCACCAAGTCGCAGAGATAACTCTGGTGACAATAAAAAATCAAACTGTTACCCCTAGGCCAGCAGTATCAGGATCAGTATTGCCTAGGAACCTGTTAGACATCAATTCATTGGTTCTTAGGGTCTGAAAAATAGCTCACTGGGATAGATAGTGTGCTGTTTTGCCATGTGGACAAACCCCCCAGGTTCAAGCTCAGCTCCACCAACACTGAAAAGAAAGCTTTGGTGCTCTGGTTTCTTCCCTGCCTTCACCTCACATCTTAACTGAAAAAGTCATCCTATAGCAATGGTGTTCATATAATATATATATATATATATATATATATATATATATATATATATATATATATATATATATATCAAGATAAAGAAGAAATCAATCCTTGTGTTTGAACTTCACTGGAGATTTACTGAATTAGAAACCCTGGAGTAGGGTTAAGGATATAAGTGTTAACAAGCTCTCCAAGGGATTCTCTCTGTTAAAAAATGATTTTATTTATTTGTTTATTGGATAGAGACAGACAGATAAAAACCAATAGGGGATGGGAGGTAGAAAGGGGGAAAGAGAGATAACTGCAGCACTAGTTCATCACTCATGCAGCAGGTGAGGACCAGAGGTTTGAATCCCAGTCCTTGCATATTGTAATATATGTGCTCTACCAGGTTCATCACATCTAGTCTCCAGGATGCTCTCTTGAGCTTAGAAACACTGTTCTAAATCAATAAAAATTAACCAAGATTTTTGGCACTGATTGAATAAGATCTCAGCAGAATCAGTTTATACCTCCGTATATGCACAGGAAGAAAATAAGAGAAAGAAAACGATATCTTAGCACAAAAATGGGTTTATTGTTAGACATATATGCCAGAAGCCAAGGAAGAATATTATTAGGACCCCATTTGTTGATTTATTAATCTAATAAATCTTGATTCTAGACTCCCATGTACCAGAATTATTCCAGGTGCTGGGACACATCATAAATGAGATGGTTGTTTCATTGCCTGTGGACTCACATAGCCTAGGAAACAAGACAGACACTAGGCATTTTATGACCTAAAGTATAAAGACTGTTACGTAAGGTAAGTTACTAAAAGTTTGCACTAAAAGTGCAAACATTATCTTTAGTGAAGACTAAAGCTCTAGTTCTTCTTTTGGTTGCAAGTGGTGAATGTTTCTCCTCCAGTCCCAAAGGAGATACTGAATTCAGTGCAAAATGAAAAAGAGTTTTGGGTAAAGGGAACTGCCTGTGCAGAGACTATGGCACTAATAAAAGCTTGGGGTGTGTGTGTGTGTGTGTGTGTGGAGATTGAGAAATTATTCACTGCAATTAGAGAGTGGCTTAGTGAGAAAAGAACCCAGTGAGGGGTCCAAAATTACATGCAGACTATGTGTGTGAGTCATCAAGTACTTGCACTCCCCAGTCATGGCACTATGTAAATACTGACTGGATACAGACTGGGAAATAAAACTTAAGCTTTATTTTCTTGGGGGGGAGGGGAGTTCTAAATGAAAAGAGGAGGTATACTTCCAAAAGTATGAAGCTGAGGGTTGGGAAACTGAAAAGATGAAGCTGAGGCTGTATCATTATTAATTTCTTTTATAAAGAACAAACTTGCATTCACAATAGTTAAAATATGAAAGCAACTTAAGTACCCACAACAGATGACTAGATAAAGAAGTTACGAGATATATATTCAATAGAATACTACTCTGCAATGTGCAAAGATGATATTGTATCATTCAGGTAAAAAATGGACAAAATTGGGGTGATTATGCTAAGCAAATAAATAAAGAGACATGAAACTCAAATACTGGATAGTTCCACTTATATTTGAAATATAAAGGACTAAATCAAATGAGTTTGCAAAAACATGAAAACCAAACTGTCTCTTAGATTTTGTGGGGACTGTGGTGATGATCAGAGGGAGTTGGGGTGCACAGGACTTTAGAGGGTGTGCATTGACACACACACCCTGTGTCTATACCCCTGAGATCTTATATTTTTGTGAACCACTTTTAATGACTAATAATAAAAATTATAAAAAGAGAACATATAAGTTCCTTCATTCAATGATAATTATGGATTCACTGGAGCCAAGATGTTCCGGTGGGAATCACTGACAAAATTCCATGGATACTTCTGCTGTCTGTGCGTCTGACCAAGCCAAGGTTGTCTTCTTCAAAGTGTATTTGCAAACTCACATGGACATTGGGACCTAGACTTCAGCAAAAGGTATGCTCCTGCATTATTTTTCAGTGTGTTCATATTTAGAACCACTATTGTGTCTTTCAGTCATTGTTTTGGATACTACTTGAGGAATTAACTGCAATTATACATCCAAGGTGAGTCAATAAATAAACACATAAAAACATTAATTGTCCACATAAAACATCTCTGAACTTCCTGGAATGAGCTGCTCCCAGAGTGGGTTAGTACACAAAACGACAAGCTTGTGGTAAATGTGCTGACTTCGCCCATAGTAAAGAGCACTAGGGTATTAATATTTCCAGTAGAATGTGCCCTGGCTTTTGCTTTTATTTTCCAAGATGAAAGACAAATAATAGCAGTTTTCTAAAGTAGCCTCTAGGGAGGGATATTTAAGATAATATTCAGAAATGCATTATCTCCTTGAATTTCAATGAATATAATTTTAATCTTTTCTGAAGACTTGTTTAAAGAGGACAATAAGGTCTGGCAAGATAGATCATCCGGATCATGCATCTGCTTCAGGTTCCAGTCAGGTTCCCGCTGCACTGGTGGGAGTTTCAGTGCTGAGGTACATGGTTTTATTTTTTTTTTTAGTTTTTAAATAAACTAAGTTCATGGCTTAAACCCAGGTCCTTTGCACTTGGTAACATACGGTAATTGTTTGACCACCTCCTCCCTCCTTGGCCCCCATGCTGTGGTACAATTTCCTCTCTTCCTCTGTATCTCTGTCTCTCTTTCTTTTTGGGAAAAAAAAATTGTCTTGGAGTGGTGGAGCCCTGATGACAATAAAAGAAATAGAGAGGCACATAAAGTCAAGGATGCAGAAGAGATCTACTACTTACAATTAGCACTTACATGGCTGAGAAGAATTAGGGAATTGCCTTGTTGTAAGGGACACCTTATCCTTCTTCCTGCTTCTGCACAACCAGAAAACTGTGATGAAACAAATCCACAGCCACTTTCAGCAGTCTGAGTTGAGTGACTAGGAAAAAAGGCAAATTCCTTCAAATAGAAATTATAAATTCCCAACAAAAATATTGATGAGTCAAAATGAATAAATCGGGAAATTATAGGGTTGTCTTTTAACATTGATGTTACATCACCCACAGTTCCAGCAACTTTTGACTTCTAGATTAATTTGCAGACTTGGGAAATTAACACACATTTTAACATTTCAACAATAATTCATCAAATATTTCACCTCTCTGTTGAAATATTTCACCTCTCTGTTCCTAGTGCTATTGTTATGATAGTACCAGACTCCCATCCCTGTTTCTTTTTTTATTAATTAAAAGTCAAGGCCTTGTTCCAGTCAAGGCCTTGTTCCATTTTTTAAAAATATTTATTTATTGGATAGAGACAGCCAGAAATTGAGAGGGAAGGGGATGGTAGAGAGACACCTGCAGCACTGCTTCACCATTTGAAAAGCTTTCCCCCCTGCAGGTAGAGACTGGGGGCTTGAATCTGGGTCCTTAAACATTGTAGCATGTGCTCAACCAGGCGCACCACCATCTGGTCCCCCCCCCCATTTCTATTTGAGAATAAAAACCTATGGCACTTTCTTAAGAATGTTTTCAGGTACAGAAAATACCTAGGATTAAAAAAGATAAATGCATTTGGTGGTGGGTGCAGTATGGAACTGTACTCTTAAATCTTACAATTTTGTAAATCACTATGAATCACAAATAAATAAAAATAAATGGATTAAGGTAATAGACACATTGTTGAATTATTTTAACAAGTGTGAATTATGAATACATGTAAATGTGGTTTATGTGTGAAACATCAATTGCAATGACTATAAAAGTGTCTGAATCTTATCACTGATGAAGATACTGATACTGCTATTGTTTCATTTGTTTGGATGACATTTATTTTATGGGAAGAGAGAAAATTCTCACTTTCAGTTATATGTACATGAAAATAAAATCCATGATTTTTCCATGTAAATTGATATAATCTCTGAATCCTACTCATAAGCTTCCTCCCAGATCTGAGGGCTGGTGGCTGGCAGTGCCTCTCACAGATCCAGTGGTAGGAGGGCAGAGAATGCCAGGAATCTCTTGAAGAAAAGTCAGATTAAAGCTTCTTCTTCTCCTTCTTCTTCTTCTTCTCCTTCTTCTTCTTCTTCTCCTTCTTCTTCTTCTTCTTCTCCTTCTTTTTCTTCTTCTTCTTCTTCCTCTTCTTCTTCTCCTTCTTCTTCCTTACAAGGTTTCACCACTCAGAACCCATTTTTCTCTGCCCAAGTTGGGGTCTTGCACATGTCAAAGTTGGTGCACTATCCAGGTGAGCTATCTTTTTAATTTTTATTTATAATATGGAAATGTTGACTAGACTATAGGATAAGAGGGGTACATTACCACACAGTTCCCACACACAGAGCTCCATATCCAACCCTCTCCCTTGATAGCTTCCCTATTCTTTATCTCTCTGGGGGTATGGACCCAGGGTCATTGTGGGGTGCAGAATGTGGAAGGTCTGGCTTTTGTAATTGCTTCTCCACTGAACATAGGCATTGGCAGGTTGATCCATACTCCCAGTCTGTCTCTCTCTTTCTCTAGTGGGGCAGGGATCTGGGAGCTGGGGCTCCAAGACACATACATGATAGGGTCATCTTCCCAGGGAAGTCAAGTTGGCATCATGGTATCATCTAGAACCTGGTGGCTGAAAAAGAGGTAAAATATAAAGCAAAATAATTTTTTGACTAATCATGAACCTAAAGGCAAGAATATTCCTGATGAAGATTTGGGGGTCTTCGTTTTGCAAAAAGCTAGTAGGTCTATTTTAGGTATATTCCAAAGGGACCATGACTTTACTAGTTTCTACCTGAATCTGACATCTAATATGCAGGTAGACCCAGGGAGATGGTGCCATAGTTGTAAAAAGGACTAGAAAGCTAGATCAGGGAATATGGGGAGTGTATATAAATATTGTTAACTGTAAACCCCATTGATTTGATCTGGGGCCCATATTCAGCACAGGAGCCTATGTAACCTCTGCATCCCTGTAGGTCTGAGCTCACATTATGTCATCATGGCATCATTAAAGTATGCCAGTCTCTTCCCTTTTTTCAGCTTTGTAGTCTTTCCTTTGTCTGACAAGGTTAGCTTTATAGTGATTGAGGGATGTATAATAGGATGTAGGTGAGGAGGGTATCTAGGTCTAAGTAGAAACTGTTTCATTACGTACTTTAAGGTGTCTTTTTAGGTCTTTTTACTTGCTTGCTTCATTTATTGACTATATGAAAATTATTGTGCACTTTTGCTTTCAGGTATATATTTTCCCCTAACTTATGGATACATCTACATATGTCCTATCCCATGGGCCCTGGTCTATATCTAGGTTTTGAGGTTTTGTTATGAGTTGTGCCACCTGAAATGGAATTAAGGAGTCCAATGAGCTAGGAAAGGTCTCACCAGAGTAATGAAGCTGAAGGATTGACATTCCACACCTGAAGTCTCTGGACACAGTCCAAAGTGAAGCATGCCAAGGTATACTGGTTGCATTGATTAGGTTGGGATCAGCAAATGCAGAATCAGTTGATATGACTGAAGAGAAATATGCAGGAAAGTGAGCCCCACTCTAGAGGTTCCAGGACTGGGAGATGTATGTGCTTTATAGAGAAAGTGGACGTTTTCTGCTGTCTTAGGGTTTAAGAAGGCAATAGATAGTTATTGCTATAACCAAATCATTTGGTTAACTTTGAAAATTCCATTGCTAGGATTTGCTGTATCATACACAACCTCACCATAATTTGTGTCCTTTTATGCTGTTTATATATAGTTGTATCGTAAAAAGGAACACAATCAGTTGCTTCTGTTCTCCTTGGTCTAAGCTTTTAGGACATCTAATATTTCAAAGAACAAGTAATTATTAGAAATGAGTTAACAATTTGAGCCCACTGTTATAAGTCAATCTGATTATCAATTTGAAGTCTTAAGTGCTTAGATTGAAGGAACATATACTCAGCCTATGGTCTATGCATCAAAATTTTTGAGATATTAGATCCATTATTCCCCTCTCATATTAATTAAATAGTGACTTGTGAGAGTGTAAGTTAATAGAAGTGTATATTAACACCATTCCCATGATCCACCCAGGAGCCCCAATCTGAACCAAATATGGAGACTCCATCCAACTTTAAATGAGCAGGTAACTGAAGATGTCTTAGAGAGTGATCCTCAGAGAGAGACAGATGTGTGGGTGGAAGTGGGGGCAAATACAAATAGTTCTGAGTCCCAGTGTTCCCTGTCATGTTGAGCATTTTTGCAGAATCCCACAGCTGAAGTCTTGCACAGGGAGCAGAGAGCTAGCTCACTGGTTGAATAGATCCCCTATTCCCTATTTCCCCTCTTTTCTCTCTGGGTCTTATTGGAAAAGCCTTATAATGAAGAGCTACAGAAAGAAACCTAAGCAACCTTGATCCATAGTCCCAGAGGGGGAGAAGTGATAGGATGAAGATAAGAGGGCTCTGAACTCCAGCTCCATCAGCACCCAAAGAGAGAAGGAGAACGAGAGGGACATGTGGAGGTAGTAATGTTGTCATTAGTAGCTTGGAGGGGAAGAGACGATTGAATCAGGAAGAAAAATGGGGCAATTATGTATAAATGTAGACAGATAGTTGTAGCCATCACAGATAGTGTGAAGCCATCACATGGCTGGCCCATATGATGGCTTGCGGTTGGGCAATTGAAGATTCAGAACCCCAGTGGTAGGAATAGAGTAGGTTTATACCCCTGTTGACATGTAAATTTGTAAATCAATAATTAAATCACTAATAAAAATTTTAAAAGAATGCTGTTACTTAAGAGAAAAAAAAACAAACAAGAAGTTTGGGCTGCAATTGGCATGACCTAAAGAAACTTGAGGCTTTATTATTCTCTGGAGATAAAACTAGTTATTATGATTATGAATCCTTAAATGGAGTTCCTATTTTTCCACGCATACTCACAGTCCTTCTACTTAACCTTTCTTCTAGTTGGTCAAGTTGAAAGCCATGAAGTCATCCTAGATTTTGTTTAAAATTCATACCAAAAATTCAACCCATGAAATGATGTCTTCCTGGAGGATAAGACCTCCACTACTGAGAGCAGGCTTCAAACTGCCGTCTCAATAACCTTCTTTCCTACCTACAACCTGTATCCATTTTAATCGTCTAGCTCCAAAGAGAGAACCATATTTCCTGCTTTTCCTGTTGCCTAAGCTCTATAATACACATCCTGTGTATTTCTGGAACTTATTCCTTCCTTTGGGACACTTGTAAGTCATGAGGCCCTGGGTTTTAGTTGCTATAGCTACCCATCATTGCAGACTCTGTACACACTTACAGGAAAGACCTACTATCATACCTCCAATAGCCCATACATATAATCATATGCATTAGTCATTTTCTTTTGGGCATTTTCTACTCTGATTCCGTTTCAGTTCCAGATGTGACCTCTCCCATTAAGCAACCAGAGTGGACCTACCATCATCTGAGACTTCATTGATATGACATTAATTTTCCTGTTATTTGTAGGCAGAAAGCAAATAGATCACTCAAACTCTCCAAATAGTTCAGAAGATATACCTACAGATCTTATAGTGAAGGGATGATGGGGATTTGTGAAGGAGAGACATAGAAGTGGCTAGGAACTTTGTAAATTCAAGGAATAGGGCTATGTGGCCCACAGTACTGTCAGATTTTTATATCTGCAGATTTCATGTTGTAACTTTAAACATTTCTTCTCTACTGCTATTTTCTGAATGTAGAAATTTACTTGGTTATAATTTTTAATACTGTCATTTAAATATCTGGAAGTTGTTACTCTCATACTCAGAATCAAAAAAAAAAAAGCACTGGATACATGGGAATAAAAGGTTTTTACCAGACCAATCAGAGAACTGAGATTATAGAGCCATCTGTCACTCTGAAGAGAGATGAAGGAGGAAAGGGGGGGAGGGAAAGGAACTATAGACAATGACATCCACTGATAGATCAGATAGGTAGAAGACCAGTAAAGACACAGATTTCTTTGGGAGTCACATCAATCAATTAACCTAACTGATACTTCAAGAAGATGTCTTATAACAACAGCAGGATACAATTTCTTGTCAAGCTCTCATGACACATTCATCAATATAGACTACAGTCTGGGCCACAAAATACACTTTTAGCACATTAAAATTATACCAAGCGTATTCTCAGAGAACAAAGAAATCCAATTAGAAACCCATAGCTAAAATCCCTCTCCTAAATGTGGCATGGAAGACAACTACATACACAACCCTTGTGCTGTGATTTTTGTTGTTGTTTGTATGTTTTTTTACTTATCAGACTTATGGAGTATCTAGATAACTTTATCAGCATTATTTGGGACTCCCTGTCTTTAGGTCCAACCCAGAACAATCCCCTCTTTTTTAAATTAATTTTTAAATTATATTTATTTATTTATTGGGCACAGGTAGTCAGAAATTGAGAAAAATGGAGAGATAGGGAGAGAGACAGAGAGACACCTGCAGCTCTGCCTCACCACTTCTTGCAGGTGGGGACCAGGCCCTTGAACCCAGGTCCTTGTGCATTGTGACATGTGTGCTCAACCAAGTGCACCACTATCCAAATCCTCTTTTGTGACTTCTACCTGGCTTTCAGTCGACTCTTTGACACTGAGTCCCCTGACGCTTTCTGAGCTGCAAACACACAATCCTTCAGGAAAGGTTTCCCAGTGGCTTTGAGGGACAACATCCAGTTTTTCTTTTGCTTGACTTGAGCCCCTGATAGCTCCCATATTTCTCTGTTCCCCACCATGCCCAGCACAAGCAGCCCAGGCAGCAGGCAGTGAGAAGGCCATGGACCTAGCAGCTGATAGCCACTCTGTAACTGTGACCCATGTGCCATGCCCAGGATCAATCCCACAGCCTGGTAGGAACAGCTGTATGGAGCTAAAAGAGCAGCCTCTTCCATCTGCAGACATCTCTCCAGAATAGCATACCATGTGCTGAGTGACCTGCGGCATGAGGTTGACTGGGGTCCATTTGAATAATTTGTTTTACCTTCTAATCACCCTGCAGCCTGCAGAAGTCAGCTTGCTTTCTGTAAACTACTTGTATGCAGTCACACCTGCTGGGTCCACACACCTCATTCTGTGACTTCTCTTCACCAACATTCAGGTTCCTGGATACCCTGTCTCCAGAAGCTCTGATTTTCCCAATAAGAGAAAGCTAATTTGTGCCAAGTGTCTTTTCACAACCAATAAAGTGAGCAGAGCTGTAAAAGATAGATAAGTCTTGCTTCCCTGCTCTGAGGCCCACTAATTAAGACCATGGAATCACATTCTGGGAGCCTCCTAATATATGCAAATGCAAACAGCATAGGGATGATGGACCCACCTGAGACAAAGGCAAGAGCCAAGCATTTTCAAAAATTAGGCTTTTATTAGTGCTTCATTATGGTTATCTCTGGCTTCTGTGTGAGCATCCCTCCCCCTGGACAAGACATTGGCATGATTAATTGCCGTTAGACATCAGCAAAGGGGAAAGAGAGGGGCTGCAGTGCTTCCTGATGCTGCTGCTTTGTCAGCTGCCATTCAGCATCAGGGCTGAGGTGGGGTGCAGAAAGTACAGGGAGCCTGATGGCAGGGGCTTCTACTCAAGACCAGCAATGGGTCACTTACAGCTGGGTGAACTTCAGCCTTGTGATGCTTCATTGTTTTATTCATGAGGTTATTGTGTAGATTAAACAAGATAACACTGGAGAATTGTGCTGTGATTTTCAAAGCCAGGTGTTACCATTTGCTATTATTGAAATACAGTTTTCATGAGAAAGAGCATTCCTGTGCTGTCCCCAGTAGCATCCCTTGATCTGCTTGTACTCCTTATCCTGGAGACAGATGGTGTCTCCAGAGACAGAACTGGCCTAGGGGGACCCACCTGTGAAACCCTCAAGATATTTACTGCCGATGTCTCCTCTGCCTCGTTCATGGGGCTTTAGGGAGATTGGGCAGACTCTTGGCTTCTAAAGTTCCAATCCAACTCTGAAGGGTTGTGATTGTTATATATAACTGTCATTCTGCCGATGCCCATGTCCATCAGAGAAGCAATTACAGAAGCCAGAACTTCCACCTTCTTCACTACAAAAAGAATTTTGGTCCATATATCCAGAGGGGAAGAAGTGTTAGGGGAAGATGACCAGAGGTCTCTGAACTCCAATTTTATCAGGACCCAGAGAGTGAAAAGGAAAATAAGGACATTCAGAAATGGTAATAGGTGTATGTGTGGCTTAAAAAGGAAGAGAAGGCAAGACCATAGAAAAAGTAAGCAAATATATATATAAATATAGACAGATAGTTATAGAAATAATAGTCAACCCATATTTGTGACCTTGGGAGAACTGCTGCAATTTCCAATAGTAGAAACAGTGAGGAATTATACCACTGTTATCTTATAATTTTGTAAATCAATACTAAATCACACATATGTATGTAGATAGATGATAGATAAATGATAGGTAGGTAGGTAGGTAGGTAGATAGATAGATAGATAGATAGATAGATAGATAGATAGATAGATGATAGAGATATGTAACAGTTGTTCAGGTCAGGACACTCATCATAAATCATAATGAAAGAAGTACACTTACTGACAGAGCCTGGGCACTGGGCACTGGGATATGTATCCCACTCTAAGGTGTTTGCTGACAATCACAGTGAAAACAGAGTAAGTTGCCTGTAGTTTGTTGTCTCTAATAGAAAAGAGACAACAAACTACAAGTATCTTACTTTCTTAATTTTTTATTAGTGATTTAATAATGATTGACAAGATAGTGGTATAAGGATATAATTCCATACAGTTCTCATCCAGAGTTCTATAGTCCCTCTCCTCCATTGGTAGTTTCACTTGTCTTTGTCCCTGTGGAGTATAGACCAAAGATCTTTATGGGGTGCAGAAGGTGGAAGGTCTGGCTTCTGTAATTACTTCTCTGCTGGACATGGGTGTTGGCAAGGAAGTCAGGATGGCGTCATTGTAGCATCTGCAACTTGGTAGCTGAAAAACACTAAGATGTTAAGCAGAACAAATTGTTTAATAATCAGGAAACTAAAGTTAAAAGTATAGCAGATGAAATTTGGGGTTTTCATGTTGGAAGGAGCTAGGAAGTCTATTTTAGGTATATTCCAAGGGGTCTATGACTTTACTAATTTTTGCCTGAGCCTGACAGCTAACAGCATGGTGGACTAGGAGCATTTTCTGGGAAGATGGTGTCAGAGTTGAGGATAGGACTAGAAAGCTGAATCAGGTTAGAGAGAAGCTCCCAAATATGGGAAAAGTATATAAATACCATTAACTGTAAACCTCACTGATCTGACCTAGGGCCCATGCCTATTCATATATGGCAAAAGAACCTGTGTCCCTGTCAGTCTCAGCTCACATTCTATGGTCATAGCTAGAACATTCCAGGCTGCACTCATTTCAGGACCCATCTTCCTCTAGTAGCAGAGTATGTTGACCCAGCCTCCCTTTGCAGAGTGGAGCAGTTTCTACCACTATTATTCTACATCGAAGGAAAGGTCCTGTAGAGGCCCACAAGATGGTTTATGATGTCTTTCCTGATGGAGATTACCAGTGATGGTATAGAGACGGATATGTTAGAGGTCCAGGCCCATCATATCTGTGTAGGAATTCTAGGATTCCTTTATTAGGTCCCTGGATGATGGGGTGGCCTGGTAATGACCAAAAGGACCATCATTAAAGTGGAAAAGCACAATTTCTAAGCAAGTCAAAGGGAAAATGCTAAAGTATGTGCTCAAATGTTTAGGAGTATTTTGTTTTACTTCAGAAATTATGAAAACTGTAAAAGAACAAGCCAGTGACATGGTCCCAGAGACAGTAACTAGTCTTACATGTACTAGCACTTATTATAAATTATGAATTACAGGAGCCAGACAATTTGAGACAATCATTTATTCAGTTTAAAATATCTATTTATATTATTTATTGAGAGAGAAAAAGAGAGAGAAGAGCACTGCTCTGCAGGAATTGAACCTGTAATCTCTGGGACCTCAGTCATAAGTTCTATGCTCTAAATTCTCTCCCAAGCCTGAGTCAATACTTAAAACAAAGGTCAGGATAAAGATGTTGTCCCTTAACTTAAGATGAATATGACTTCATGTATGTGTATGGAGGATGGCTATTACCATGCTCCATGAACACAAAGCAATTCAATTCCTCTGGAGGGACTTTCCTCTTTGATTGTCTTCCATTGAAGACCCCAAGGTGAATGCACTGTGTTCCTTTTACTGACAGATGCAACTCTATCACCTAAGACATTTTCCACTCATTGCAGGTACTTTGCAACAACTGTCTGATGAGTTGTATAAATGCTGATGAAGAAAGAAGTTGTAAAGCTAATCGTGCAAGATTTCGTATTTTACAAAGGAACCCAAGTGAGTGTATTTTAATAGATGTTAAGGTAAGACTTAAGAAAAACAATGTAAACCTTGGCTGTTCAGTGACAAACAGGTATTATCAACGCATGCTTATGAAACAAGTTCTGGTACCTAACCATGTTGCCAAACACTAAAATGAATCTCAGTAGACTACATCACATTTTAAACTTAAAACAAAAGCTAGAAAATATAGTGAATTGGGGGCTGGGTGTTAGCACAGTGGGTTAAGTGTACATTGTGCAATGCTCAAGGATCAGTGTAAGGATCCTCGTTTGAGCCCCCAGATCCCCACCTGCAGGGGGATCACTTCACAAATGGTGAATCAGGTCTATAGGTGCGGTGTCTATCTTTCTCTCCCTCTCTCTATCTTCCCCTCCAACTCTCAATTTCTCTTTGTTTTATACAAGAACAACAATAACAACAAGGGCAACAAAATAGGGGAAAAGGCCTCCAGAAGCAGTGGATTCATAGTGCAGACACCGAGCCCCAGCAATAACCCTGGAGGCAATAAATAAGTAAATAAATAAAATATAGTGAATTATAAAAAAAGACAATGATGATGGTTTGTAACATTCAAATTTTACATGTGACACTAAGAAATGGAAAGGTACTCCCTGTACATGGATAGAAGAATAAGTACAATCAAAATATCTCTTTTATGAAAAGCAACATACAGATTTAATGGGTCAAATTTTTCAATAGTATTTTTAAGGAAATAGAGCAAAAATACTCAGCTTGACATGGAATCACCTCTATTCAAAAGAATTTCTGAGAGATATTTTAAAAAGAAAAAAAGAAACATGGTTGTATATTGTTTTTTTTAATTTTTTTAATTTATTTTCAAAAAGGAGACATTAACAAAACCATAGGATAAGAGTACAACAACACACAATTCCCACCACCAGATCTCTGTATTCCAGCCCCTCCCCTGATAGCTTTCCTATTCTTTATCCCTCTGGGAGTATGAACCCAAGGTCATTGTGGGATGCAGAAGGTGGAAGGTCTAGCTTCTGTAATTGTTCTCTGCTGAACATGGATGTTGACAGGTCGATGCATACTCCCAGCCTGTCCCTCCCTTTCCCTAGTAGGGTGGGGCTCTGGGGAAACAGAGCTTCAGGACACATTGGTGGGGTTGTCTCTCCAGGGAAGTCTGGTCGGCATCATGCTAGCATCTGAAACCTGGTGGCTGAAAAGAGAGTTAACATACAAAGCCAAACGAATTGTTGAACAATTATAGACCTAAAGGCCGAAATAGTGCTGATGAAGTGTTGGGGGGGTCTCCATTTTGTAGATAACTAGTAGGCATATTTTAGTTATATCCCAAAGGGCCTGAAAAACATACTAGTGTTTTTTTTTTCTCTGAGCCTGAAATCTGATATGCAGGTGGATCCTAATTATTTTCTGGGGAGATAATGTCATGGCTGGTAGAAGGACCAGAAAGCTGGATCAGGGAAGAGAGTAGCTCTCTTATATGGGAAAGGTGCATAAATATTGTTGATTGTAAACCCCATCGATTTGATGTGATCTGGGGCCCATAATCAGCTTAGGAGCCTATGTGACCTCTGCATCCATCTAGATCTGAGCTTACATTGTGTGGTCATGAGTAAGAATATTCCAAGATGCTCCAATATCAACCCATCTTCCTCAGGTATAGCATAGAGTATGTTGTCCATCCTCGGAGGATGGAACATTCTCTACCATTGTTTTTTTTTTTTTTTTAAGATTTTATTTATTTATTCATGAAGAGAGAAGGAGAGAGAGAGAGAAAGAACCAGACATTACTCTGGTACATGTGCTGCCAGGGATTAAACTCAGGACCTCATGCTTCAGAGTCCGATGTCCCATCCACCGCGCCACCTCCTGGACCACCTCTACCATTGTTGACCCAAGTTGAGGGCAAGGTCCTATGGGGGTTCCACAAAGGGGTATTTTTTGTTGTTCCTGATAGAGATATGACCTGTAACAATGGAGAGAGGGATTTATTTGAGGTCGAGGCCCATCATGTCTGCTTGGGAATCTCAGGACTCTCCAATTAGGGCCCCAGCTGATGGGGTGGCCTGATAGCGCCTAAAGAGTCATCATTGAAGTATGACAGTCTCTTGCCCTTATTCAATTTTTGCAGTCCTTGCTTTGCTAAGGTTAACTTTGGAGTGAGTAAGAGAACTGTAATAGGAAGTAGGTGAAGAGGGTATCTAAGTCTAATTAGATACTATTTCATTAGGAACTTTGTACTGACTCACTGCAAACTATTGTGTACTTTTGCTTTCAGGTATATATTTTGCCCTAGTTTATGGATACATGTGAACATATGCTCTATCTCACAGGACCTGGTCTATATCTAGGTTTTGGTACTTTGTTAGGAAGTGAACCACCTGGAATGGAATTAAAGAATACTACGAAAGGAAAGATATCACCCAAGTAATGAAGCTGAAGGGTTGTCATTACACACCTGAAGTCTCTGGACACAGTCTGAAGTGAAGCATGCTGAGGTGGTACTCCTTGCATTGATTAGGTTGGGATGAGCAGATGCAATATTATTTTATATGCATTGAGAGAAGCATGCAGGAAAGTGCGCCCCACCCTAAGGTTCCAGGACTGGGGGAAATATAGGCTCTATAGTGGAAATGTGAGGTTCCTGCTGTCTTAGAGTTCAAGAAGACAATAGTTATTGTTCTAATCACATTATTTGATAATTGGGTTAACTGAAAAATCCCGATGTTAGGATTGGTGTATAATACCCAACATCACCATAATTTATGTCCTTTGACATTATTGGTTTATAGCTGTGCCACCAGTTGCTTCCTTTCTTCCTGGGCTAGGCTTTTGAGAGAGTCAACATATCAAAGACTCAGTATATGTATTAAAAAGACTCACTCTGTGCTTTAAAAAGTTTGAGACATACAGTCAGTTTTCCCCCTCTCATATTACTTAAATAGTGATTTATATGACTACAAATTAATAGGAATGTACATAAATACCATTCACACCACCAAAAGACTGTATCCCATTCTACCCCCCCCCTACTCCCACCCCCACCACCCGGGGAAGCTGAATATCCACCCTCACCCTCAACCCAGGGTTTTTACTTTGGTGCCCTACTCCAGATTTAGTCAAATTCTGCTTTTAGTTTCCCTTTCTGTTCTTCTTTCTCAACTTCTGTTGATGAGTGGGGTCATCCCATACTCATCTTTATCTTTCTGACTTAGCTCACTTAACATAATTCCTTCTAGCTCTGTCCAAGATAAGTCAAAGAAGGTGGGTTCATTGTTTTTAATAGTATTCCATGGTGTATATATATACCACAGCTTTCTCAGCCATTCATCTGTTGTTGGGCACCTAGGTTGCTTCCAGGTTTTAGCTATCATGAATTGTGCTATGAACATAGGTATACAAATATATTTTTGGTTGGGTGTTATGGAGTCCTTGGGGTATATCCCGAAGAGAGGAATTACTACGTCATATGGAAGGTCCATGTCTAGCCTTGTGAGAGTTCTCCAGACTGCTCAAAGAGGCTGGACTGATTTACATTCCCACCAGCAGTGCAGAAGGGTTCCTCTGTCCCCACAGCCTCTCCAGCATTTGTTGCTGCTGTCCTTTTTGATGTATGCCATTCTCACAGGGGTGAGGTGGTGTCTCAATGTTGTCTTTATTTGCATTTCTCTGACAATCAGTGACCTGGAGCAATTTTTCATGTGTTTGTTAGCCTTTTGGATCTCTTCGGTAGTGAAAGTTCTGTTCATATCCTCTGCCCATTTTTGGATGAGAGCATTTGCTTTTTTGTTGCTAAGTTTGCTGAGCTCTTTATATATTTTGGTTATTAATCTCTTGTCTGATGTATGGCACGTGAGATCTTCTCCCATTCTGTGAGGGGTCTCCTTGTTTGTGTGATTGTTTCTTTGGCCATGCAGAAGATTTTCAATTTGATGTAGTCCCATTGATTTGTTTCTGATTTAGTCTTCCTTGTAATTGGGGTGTATCATCAAAGATGTACTTGAGGTCTAGGTGGGAAAGTGTTCCATAAATTTTTTCCTCTAAGTATTTGATAATTTCTGGTCTAACATTCATGTTCTTGACCCACTTGGAGATGATTTTTGTTTCTGATGAGATAAGGTGGTTCATTTTCATTCTTCTGCATGTTACAACCCAGTTTTCCCATCACCATTTATTGAAGAGAGCCTTCTTCCTCCATTTCATACTATGGGCCCCCTTATCAAAGATTAGATGTCCATAGGGGTGGGGGTTTAGCCTGGACTTTCAATTATGTTCCACTGTTCTGTGTGCCCTTTTTTTGTTCCAGTACCAGGATGTTTTGATGACGATGGCCTTATAATATAGTTTGAGATCTGGGAGTGTGATGCCTCCATTTCTGTTTCATTTCCTCAAGATTGTTTTCGCAGTTCTGGGTGTTTTCTGGTTCCAGATAAATGATTGCAGTTTATGTTTTATTCTCTTAAAGAAGCTTGGTGGAACTTTGATGGGTATTACATTAAGTTTGTATATGACTCTGGGGAGAATATTCATTTTGATAATATTAATTCTTTCAATCCATGGGCATGGTATGCACACATAATGAGATGTCTTTTCATTTCCTGGTATCATTTTCCATTTCCTTGAATAGTAACTCATAGTTTTCAGTATACAGGTCTTTTACTTCTTTGGTCAGGTTTATTCCTAGGTATTTTACTGATTTTGCTGCAACAGTGAATGGGAGTTATTTCTGAATGTTTTCTTCTTCAGATTTAGTATTTACATAAAGAAATGCCACAATTTTTGTACATTGATTTTGTAGCTTGACACCTTGCTATATTGCCTAATAACTTTCAGTAGTTTTCTCCTTGATTTCTTAGGTTTTTCTATGTATACTATCATATCATCTGCAAATAGTGAGAGCTTGACTTCTTCCCTTCCAATCTGTATTCCTTTGAATTCTTTCTATTGCCTGATTGCTATGGCAAGAACTTCCAATACTATGTTGAAGAGTAGTGGTGACAGTGGACAGCCCTGTCTAGTCCCTGATCTGAGTGGGAATGTTTTCAGTTTCTGTCCACTGAGTATGATGTTCACTGTAGGTTTGCTATATATGGACTCCACTATCTTGAGGAATTTCCTGTCTATTCCCATATTTTGTAGGGTTTTGAGCATTAATGGGTATTGTATTTTGTCAAAGGCTTTCTCTGCACCCATTGAGATAATCATGTGGTTTTTGGTTTTGCTTTTATTGATGTGGTGAATGACATTGATTGACTTACATATTGCTGGGAAATTGTGCAGATGCAGTCACATCTGCCATCTTGTCCCCTCAGGCTATTGCCAGTTCCTGCGAGAGTTGGAGCGCCTGTTCCACCATGTTGTGCCCTCAGGGCATTGTCTATTCCCCACAATAGTTGCAGTGCTATGGTTACTCCTCCCCCTTCCCATTCTCGCAAGAGCTACTCCCATAAAATCCCTTCTTCCTCCGCATCTCTCTCTCTTGCCAGCCCTTCACTTTGGAGGTTAGACACAGGAAAGGTTGCTGTGTGAGGCGGCCATCTTTGCTACCTCCACGTGGCCTGAATCATTGTGCTCTCACCCAACTCTGAGGTGTCCACGCAAATAAAGATTTGTGTTCCCTCTTCACTCTGGATCTCCTTTTTCATCTCCGCGGCGCAGCTCAACACCTGGCACCCAATGTGACCCGCACTCACGCCCAGCTGGGTGTCCCAGCCTGAGGTCCAGAAAAGCCACCCAGACACAGATAAGTGGCAGCCGCCTGACTCTGCGGCCCCACGTTTCCCCCCACCATGGGATTTTTTCCACTTTACAAGGAGGTGTCCCAGACATTCTATTCTTTTCTCATGGGACAGGCTCTCGATCTCAGAGACACTTTAATTGGAGCTGCACTGTGGGTTCTCTTGGCTATGTTTGCAACTCTCAGGATATGTATAAGGCATCCTGCCAAAAGGTTAAGAGACCTTGAGGCTGAGATACAAGAGTTAAAGGATATGTTCTCAGCACTTAAACCCCCTAAGCCTTCTGCAGTCTGCCCCGAGATTCTGCTTCCACAGACATGTGTTCAGTTTCTCCTGCAGCCATTACAGTGGCTTCCACTTCCATGACTCCTCCCCCCACTGATACCTCATCATTAAGAGACCTTGAGGCTGGGATACAAGTGTTAAAAGATATGTTCTTGGTGCTTAAACACCCTAAGCTTTCTGCAGTCTTCCCAGAGAGTTCTGCTTCTGCAGACACGTGTTCAGTTTCTCCTGCAGCCACTACAGTGGCTTCCACTACCGTGAATCCACCCCCCACTGATACCTCATCATTAAGAGACCTTGGGGCTGAGATACAAAAGTTGAAAGAGATGTTCTGGGTGCTTAACCACCCTAATTCCTCTACAAATTGCCCCAAGAGTTCTCTTCTGGCAGCTCCAAGAGCTGCTACCCAAGCAGCTCCCACTTCTGTGAATCCTTCCCCCGCATGATCAAACCATGATCAAGTCCACACCTTTCTGGTAAATGTGGCCCCCAATAGACAAAACCCTCAGGTGTGGCATCCATACTCCTCCAAAGAACTCAGAGAACTCAGACAGCCAGTTAAGGAGGATGAAATTCATGCCCCATGGACCAAGTCCATTTTACAAAGCTTTTTCCAGCACCTTAATACCCCCCAAGATTGGAGGGACTTAGCTTGTGCTGCGCTCCCAGACCCCCTCTACATGCAATGGAAGGCATGCTTTCGTGATGAATGCTCAAAACAATCCCAGAAAAATAGTCACAAACAGCTACAATGGAACTTTGATGCATTGTTTGGAGCGGGAGAGTTTGAAATTGGAATTCAGCAGGCAGAAGCCAAGTTTCCAACCAGTTATTTTGAACAGGTACGCATCTGTGCAACACAAGCATGGGAAATGTTAACCCCATCTATAGGAGAGGCCTCAGTCCCCATTAACTCCCTTCACCAAAAAACTGATGAATACTTAGCTGACTTCATTGCCAGGGTGCGGTAAACCTTAGAGAGAAAGATTTATAATCCTGAAGTCTGTTCTCTCCTCCTGCATTCTATTGTCTGGGATGGCATGATTCCAGAATTCCGTCAGGCATACCACAGTCTTAAACACCAACACCCAGGTAATTGGATTTTAGTGACACAGGAACTTAGATCAGGCTCTTATGGGGCACATTATGACACAGGCTTATGCAGCTACCCCACATAATCAAAACGGGGCCTGCTTTCATTGCAGTCACCAAGGGCATTGGAGTAACCAATGTCCAGATAAGCTGCGACCATGCCTCCAGTCAGAGCAACCATGCCTCCAGTCAGGGCAACCACGCCTTCAGTCAGGGAGCCAGAGGCCACGAACATCTTATCCTAGATGTCAGAAAGGTTTTCACTGGAAGAGAGATTGTTGGTCTAAGTTTCATAAAGATTGCACGCCCCTGAATGGTACACATTCAGGGCCTGAGATTTTGTGGACCACTCCTGTTTTAGAATGAGGTCACCCTACTATGACAGTAAGGATTGGCAATATTCCTTTTAAATGTTTGATTGACACGGGGGCAGAAAAGACGATTTTAAGGCAAGCAGAGGTTCCCCAAAATTGGGAACTCCTCCCAGGACCCTGTTTACATGGAGTTGGAGGGTTGACCCAAGCCTTTCTCACAAGAGATTCGCTCATATGGGAAGACCCTGAAGGGACTACCAGACACTTCTGCCCTTTGGTAACTGATCTTAGCACCAACGTACTGGGCAGGGATATTCTGGAATGTCTTGATGTTAGGATATCCACAGATGCCTCTGCAGAGTGTAACACCCGCTCCTGCGAGACTAGATCTAATCAGCACCCCCAATACTAACTGCCACTGTTCTTAACCAAACTCCCTGCTTAGACTGCCTTTCTAATGAGCCTGTCTGGGTAGAACAGTGGCCTTTGCCTAGGGATAAGCTAGAAATTTTAAAAGAGCTCATCCAAGAGCAGTTGTCCTTGGAACACATTCCTCATTCTCGAAGTCCATGGAATGCTCCTGTCTTTGTGATTAAAAAGCACTCAGGGAAATGGCGCCTCCTCCAAGATCTATGTGCGGTAAATAAAACCATGCAGGTCTGGCACTCCCCCCAAAGGGGTTTGCCTCTTGCTTCTGCAATTCCCACGGGAATTCCAATCATAGCTATTGATACACAAGATTGTTTTTTCTCAATTCCCTTGCATCCGCAAGACTGTAAACGTTTTGCCTTCTCTGTTCCTTCTATTAATAACGCCAGCCCTGCCAATAGATTTGAATGGGTGGTGCTGCCCCAGCACATGGCCAATACTCCTACAATTTGTCAAGAGACTGTTAAATCTGCCCTTTTTCCATATATTCATAAGGGCCTTAATGCTTTTCACTACATGGATGACATCTTAATATGTGGAGAATTAGATACAGATCTCTGTGCCCTACGTGATTTTCTCATTCCTGCCTTAAAGAAAAGCGGCATTAATGTAGCTCCTGAGAAGATAAAGCTAATTTCTCCAATATCTTTCTTAGATTCAGAGATTTCTCTAACGCAAATTTGGCCCTTAAAACCTAGTCTTATTTTCAATCTAACCTCACTCTTGCTTCTTTACAAAGTTTTCTTGGAAATTTAAATTGGCTTAGGCAGTATCTTTATCTGCCTACAAGCTGCCTCCAACCACTGTTTAACCTGTTAAAAGGAAAAAAACAGCCCTCCTCAAAACGTAGGTTAACTCCCGATGCCTCCTTGGCACTGGAAAGGGTTAACCAGGCCCTCCAGGACATGCACCTTGTTCAATTCTTCCCCTCCTCTTCAGTAAACCTTCTAATCTTTAACTCCACCCCCAGAATAGTGGGGGCATTGTGGCAGAACCATGGGGTTCTCGAGTGGCAAATAGATAACCATTTTCCTTCTAATAAATTGATAGCTTCTTTACCTCTTTTGCCTCTACTAGTACCTAAACTTTTCTCTCGAGAGCCCATCCCCTCTGCTCCTACAGTCTTCACTGATGGTGGAATAAAGGGAGCTGCTGCTCTTATATATTACCCAGACAAACAACCCCCTAAACCTCTCTTTACTGAGCTTCCTGATAATTCCCCTCAGTACAAAGAACTTTATGCTGTTTTCCTTGCATTAAAAGCTGTACCAGAATCTTTCAACCTTTTTTCTGACAGTGTGTATACTGTTAACTTACTTCCATGGCTTGCTCATTCTTATGTGAGAATTGATAACAACTCACTTTCCCCTCTCTTGATTCAAATCGCCTCTATGCTCTGTTCTCAAACCCAACCACTGTGTATTCAACACCTTTGTTACCACAGCCCTCTTCCTGGTTCCCTGTCTGAAGGGAATGCTGCAGCCAACCGCCTTGCCTCCACAGGAACTCTCCTAGTCTCTGTCTCTGATCCTGCTGACTTTCATTCCCTAACCCATGTTAATCTTAAGGGCCTTCGAGCTCAATTCCCTGATGTTCCTTTACCACAGTTGAAACATATCCTTGCTACATTTTCTTCCTGTGCAAGTCTCATAAAAACACCTGCTATTCAAACTCGTGGGGTTAACCCCCAAGGCTTAAAAGCCAATACTCTTTGGCAAATCGATGTCACCCACTGTCGGGCTGCACTGCTGAGAAGAGAGAGAGGAGATCCAGAGTGAAGAGGGAACACAAATCTTTATTTACACTGGCACCTCAGAGGTGGGTGAGAGAGAAACAGGTTGGGCCACGTGGAGGTAGCAAAAATGGCCGCCTCACGCAGTAACCTTTCCTGTGTCTTAACACTGAAGTGAAGCACTGGCAAGAGAGTGAGGTGCAGAAGAAGAAGGGATTTTATGGGAATGGGAAGGGGGAGGAGTAACCATAGCACTCCAGAATAGGATAACAGCTCTCATGAGAATGGGAAGGGGGAGGAGCAACCAGAGCACCGCAACTATTGTGGGGAATAGACATGAGGGCACAACATGGCAGAACAGGCGCTCTGAGAATGTCCCAACTCTCACGGGAACTAGCAATAGCCCGAGGGGACAACGTGGCAGATGTGACTGCATCTGCACAATTTCCCAGCATCTTCCCCTTTCCTTTTATCTAATGGCCAGGGCAACAGTCTGTAAGTCTATGAACTACTCAGGGTCAGTCTATGAAAAACCAGCAGAGTGAAGGGAAGGAAGCTGCTGTAAAATTGTGTAAAGTGTCCAAAGGATAAACCAGCAAGTCCAATATAATGTCAGTCCAAAGCAGGCGACTAGGGGGAGAAATTGCAGGGGGTGAAATGCTGCATGAGGAAGGTCAGCCGCTGGAATACTGCTTCTCTGTAGACAGTGAGCTGGAACCGCCAAAACATGACAGGCAAAGCAGAAGCAGGAAAGGCAGACAGGCAGTAAAAAACTTCTGTCCTTGGAGTCTGTGAATCAGGTTCTTGAGATTGCATCAGGTGACATCTAGGGTTACGGGGGGGGTGTGTGCCACTGTAGTCATGCCATCTAGTTGGTGATGTCAGGGTGTTCTGGGGTCCAGGTGGTTTTTCCTGGGATTCCTGTGAAAGAAACACAAACAATCTTCTTCTCGTGGTTAGCAGGGCATTTGATTTGAATTTTTTATAGAAAAAGAGGTTTGGTGCCTTAGCCAACTGAGTATTGGGGGATGTATCTTTCCTATTTATTTATTATTATTATTATTATTATTATTTTATTTGCCATGGTAATCAGCCGTTATCTGGAAGGTCCTGGGTGATTCATGGGGAAAAAGAACTTATCTTTTAGCAAAGACTCTAAGTGTAGGGAAGCAGGAACTTATCTTTTAACAAAGACTCTATGGCCATACCAATAGCAACCTTGAGGGCACATGTGGCTCCCCACATGTCCCCCTTCCTTATACATATATAAGGGTGCATGTTTTGATGTTTGGCAGAATTTATTTTGTGGCAGGGTGGACTGTGCCTGTCTTAGGTTGGGGATCAGCCTTCCGTCTTACCCGTCATTGGAACACCTGGTCATTTTTGCCCAGTAGTACCAGGTGACTGGACAGCGCTAGTTTCCCTTTTACCCGTCATTGGCTAGCCAGCCCTCTACATGGTGGACGTTCTGATGGAGGGGGGAAAATCCTCTGCAGCAACTCCATAGTCTGCCATGTCCAGCCTATGATAGTGAGCTTGTATAGGTTGCATCTTTATGGCATCAATCTGTTGCTGCAAAAAGGCCATGAGCTTGTTAAGAATTATAGGACCTACTGTGAGCAGAAGAAGTAAAACAAGCAAGGGTCCCACAACTAAGGGTAGCCAGGTAAGGAAGGGGGAATTTATCCATTGGTATGAAGAGGCGGGATCATATCTCAAGTCTAAGGGAAGCAGTCAGTGGATGTGATGTCCAGGGGAGCAGCCATTTGTCTTTGGGGGGTAGGAAGGGATGTCTGTGGCATGGGTAAGGTTATAAAGGGAAACACCTTTAAATTGTTGGCTGACAAAGGCAGGCCTATGGTGGCAAGACAAGATACACCAGTTAAGTGTACAAGAATATGTGAATGTTGTTAATTCACATAGGTTGTATATGGAGGAACTTCTTATAGTTTAATACCTTACCATATGAACAGATGATTCTTCATATGAAGCCTTGATAGCTGTAATCACTTACTTGTGAAAAAAAAAAAAACTTGTAACAAGTTAGAGGTTTCCTATAATTGATACCTCAATGATTATAATTGGTTTAAATAGCTTTATGATTTTGTTTGAAGGTCATCTAATGTTAACTCTCAAAGCAGTCTCTACAGCAGGATCTTCAGACCAATTTTGGTTAAAATATATATTTTGATTTTTTAACTATTTTTACTTTGGACTATAAACAGACTCGGGTTACTTAGAGAGTTAACACATGTTAGTGACAATGGTTTTAACATTTACAGTGCCAGATTGATGCCAGATCTTTTGTGGATTAATTTCCACAAGATAGATTACAGGGCACTTTTGAGGGCCCTCCAAAAGCACCCTGTATAGAGAATTTGCATTTTAGTTTTGGGGATATATTGTGATGTTAAATATTTAGACTTTACCTTAAATAGTTACTTAGCAAATTAATTTTACCTTGCTTGGTATTAATGTAGCTTCAAGGTTACACTTTTAACCATTAAGTTAATGTTTACCAAACTTGAAACATACCTATAAGCATTTCGTTATAACACACAGGAGGAGAAAAACTTTTGTTATAAAAACATATCATTTTAAAAACAAATGTATATCCGTCTTTACTCACACAGTTCAAGACTAAGCACTTTACATATATATAAAAGACTTATATATAAAAATCAAAAGAGAGAAAAAAAAATTTTTTTGGAATGTTTCTGGACATCTCCAGAAACTTTGGCTGTGTTATGTCAGGCTGAGCTTCAGTGACAGGAGATAGATGACCAGGGACTCAGAGCTGGGTTGTATGCAGTATCTCTTTATTCATGCAGGACACAGTACAATCTAAGCCAAACTAAGATAAAACTAAAACTAAACTAAAACTAACAATGCTGTCCTTATATATACTTTCCAAGTAGGGTGTGAACAGGATGTGATGTAGAGAGGGTGGAGAGAAAAGTGACTGGTGGGCAAAAACTTCCAGAGGCGGAGCTACGAGCAGCAGATCGCTTTCTCTTCTCTCCTCTCCTCTCCTGGATCAACTAGGAATACAAAAGGAGACCACCCAAGACTGAAACAAGACAGGACTAGAATGACCACAGGAACCCACTAAATCACCAGTGAGTACAAATACTTGTGGCTAGTGACAGAGAGGAGAGAGGGGCCTAAGGAGAGATTAAGTGACTGCTGACAGTTCAGCAGTTAATCAGTTGAGACACCACCTCCAGTCTGCTCCACCAACAAGGGGACAGCTTAAGGAAGGAGAGGACTCCCCAGAGACTCACCAAGTGCAACTCTGAGTCTCCATTGCTACTACCCTCAGAATCTGGAGCAACAACAGGGAGGGACACCAGGGGAGAGAGATCTAACCAGGAAACTCAGGAGAAGACCTATACCTCGGTGGCATAGCTGAGGGGCTGTGAAAGTCTCTTTGCATAACCACTGGATTATATCTGCCACACCCTGCTTTATCTCTTGGTCAGGAGTCAATGATTAAGCTGAAACCTATTGATAGTTTAAAATCCCTCAGGCTTCCATAGCCTACAGGGAAGAAAAAAGAAGAGGCTTTTAAACCACTGAGCTCCAACTCAGAGATTTAAATACTATTGAAACAAATGTTAACTTCCGCCACTGTGAACCTTTTAATTAACTGACTTAAGCACAAGTCAATCCAGGCAACAGTGATCAATAATTTGAAAAGTACTGATAAAGGGAACTCATAGCATAATATATAAAATGGTTAAAACAACAAGGAATATTGGAGAAACGAACCAGGAAAAGAGTCCAGCTAAAAGTCCTCCAGAGGGTGAAGCACAAAATAATGAGTTCAACATCCAAACATTAGTGAAGGAAATAATAACAGGAGTGAGTACAGAATTTGAAAAAATTGTAATCAGAAATGCAGGAACAACAAATGAGAATATGGAAAAAAATACTAATTATCTCAAGGTTATTAGAGAGCTTAAAGCTGAAATCACTGAGCTAAGAATGCAACTATCTGAAGAAGCTAAAACACTATCAGAGCAGGGCAACAAAATAGATGAATTCTAGAAAACAGTAGAGGGCAGAGAGAATAGAATCAATGAGGCTGAAGACAGAATTAGCAAGATTGAGGATGAATCAGAGACAACTAAAAATGAAGTAAGAGATCTCAAAAAGAGATTAAGAGATGCTGAAAACAACAACAGAGTCCTATGGGATGACTTCAAAAGAAACAATATACGCATTATTGGCATACCAGCAGAAGAAAGAAAAGGAGAGGAAGAAAGCATTATCCAGGTCATAATACATGAAAATTTATCTAGTCTAGACAACATCAAAGACATAAATATTCAAGAAGAGGGGCCCACACAGAATTAACCCATACCTAAAGAAGCCAAGACATATCATACTTAGAATGGAGAGGAATAAGGATAAAGAAAGGATCCTGAAGGCTGCAAGAGAAAAACAAAGAGTCACCTCAAAGGAAAACCCATAAGATGAGCAGCAGACTTCTCATACAAACACTACAGGCCAGAAGAGAATGGCAAGATATCTATCGAGTGCTCATTGAGAAAGGCTTTCAGCCAAAATACTGTATCCTGCTAGACTGCCATTCAGACTAGATGCAGGCATCAAACCTTCTCAGACAAGCAACAGTTGAAGGAATCAACTATCACCAAGCCTTCCCTGAAAGAAGTTCTGATAGGTCTCTATAAACAATCAGACCACCACAAATAGGCCATATATCAAAACACTCTAAAACTCTACAAGAATGGCCGTAAAATATCTTCAATCTTTGATATCAATAATTGTCAATGACCTGAATTCACCTATTAAAAGACACAGAGTAGGAAGATGGATCAGAAAACACAACCCAACAATATGCTGTCTACAGGAAACCCACCTAACTCAACAAGACAAACACAGACTTAAAGTGAAAGGATGGAAAACTATCATACAAGACAATGGCCCACAAAAAAGGGCAGGAACAGCTATTCTCATATCTGACACGATAGACTTTAAAATAGAGAAGATTAAGAAAGATAGGAATGGACACTACTTAATGCTCAGAGGATCAGTCTATCAAAAGGACTTAACAATTATTAACATCTAGGCACCCAATGAGAAGCCATCTAAATACATCAAACTTCTACTGAAAGAGCTATAGCAATATATTAACAGTAACACAATCATAGTAGGGGACTTCAACACCCCACTCTCTCAACTTAACAGATCATCCAGGCAGAAAATCAATAAAGACATAAGGAAGCTAAATGAAGAGATAGAAAAACTAGAACTATTGGACATTTTCAGAGTCATTCATCCCAAGAAACTGGAATACACATTTTACTCAAATCCACATGGATCATTCTCAAGGATAGACCATATGTTAGGCCACAAAGACAGCATCAGCCAATTCAAGAGCATTGAAATCATCCCAAGCATCTTCTCAGACCACAGTGGAATTAAACTAACACTTTACAATCAAAAAAAGATTTGTAACAGTCCCAAAATGTGGAAGCTCAACAGTACACTTCTTAACAACTTCAGGGTCAAAGAGGAAATCAAGGAAGAAATCAAAATGTTTCGAGAATTCCATGAAAATGAAGACACAAGCTATCAAAATATCTGGGACACAGCTAAAGCAGTCCAAAGAGAGAAGTTCATAGCTATACAAGCACACATTAGGAAACAAGAAAAAGCAAGAATAAACAGCCTGATCGCACATCTTAAAGACCTAGAAGAAGAAGAACAAAGGCACCCTAAAGCAATGAGAAGGTCAGAAATCACTAAAGTTAGGGCAGAAATAAATAACATTGAGAATAGGAAAACCATACAAAAGATCAACGAAAGTAAATGTTGGTTCTTTGAAAGAGTAAACAAAATCGACAAACCTTTAGCCTGACACACAAAACAAAAAAGGGAGAAGACCCAAATAAATCGGATATTAAATGAAAGAGGAGATATCACAACAGACACTGCAGAAATTCAACATATCATGCGAGGCTTCTATGAACAACTATATGCCACCAAGCTAGAGAACCTGGAAGAAATGAATGATTTCCTAGATACCTACCAACTTCCAAAACTAAGAGGAAGTGGATACCATGAACAGGCCCATCACAGCTAATGAAATAGAAACAGTTATCAAAAATCTACCCAAAAATAAAAGTCCTGGACCAGATGGTTTTACAAATGAATTCTACAAAACCTTCCAAGAAGAACTAATACCTCTACTTTGAAAAGTCTTCCAGAACATTGAAGACACTGGAATACTCCCTGCCAGCTTCTATGAAGCCAACATCACTTTGATACCAAAAGCAGACAGGGACACAACCAAAAAGGAAAACTACAGACCAATATCTCTGATGAACGTAGATGCGAAAATATTGAACAAAATTCTAGCCAACCGGTTACAGCAGTATATCTAAAAGATTGTTCATCATGACCAAGTGGGGTTTATCCCAGTCATGCAAGGTTGGTTTAATATACGTAAATCAATCAATGTGATCCATCACATCAACAAAAGCAAGACGAAAACCACATGGTCATATCAATAGAAGCAGAGAAAGCCTTTGACAAAATGCAACATCCCTTTATGATCAAAACACTACAAAAAATGGGAATAGATGGAAAATTCCTGAAGATACTGGAGTCTACATATAGCAAACCTACAGCCAACATCATACTCAAGGGTGAAAAACTGGAAGCATTTCCCCTCAGATCAGGTACTAGAGAGGGCTGCCCACTATCACCATTACTATTCAACATAGTGTTAGAAGTTCTTGCCATAGCAATCAGGCAGGAGCAAGGAATTAAAGGGACACAGATTGGAAGAAGTCAAACTCTCCTTATTTGCAGATGACATAATAGTATACATAGAAAAACCTAAAGAATCCAGCACGAAGCTTTTGGAAATCATCAGGAAATACAGTAAGGTATCAGGCAATAAAATTAACGTATAAAAGTCAGTGGCATTCCTCTATGCAAACACTAAGTTAGAAGAAATTGAAATCCAGAAATAAATTCCTTTTACTATAGCAAGAAAAACAATAAAATATCTAGGAGTAAATCTAACCAAGGAATTGAAAGACTTATATACTGAAAATTATGAGTCACTACTCAAGGAAATTGAAAAAGACACAAAGAAGTGGAAAGATATTCCATGTTCATGGGTTGGAAGAATTAACAAAATCATCAAAATGAATATATTACCCAGAGCCATCTACATTTTTAATGCTATCCCCATGAAGACCCCAATCACATTTTTAGGAGAATAGAAAAAATGCTACAAATGTTTATCTGGAACCATAAGAAACCTAGAATTGCCAAAACAATCTTGAGAAAAAAGAACAGAACCAGAGCCATCACACTCTCAGATCTCAAACTATATTATAGGGCCACTGTCATCAAAACTGCTTGGTACTGGAACATGAATAGATACTCTAACCACTGGAATAGAATGGAGAGCCCAGCAATGAGGTCCCACACCTATGGATATCTAATCTTTGACAAAGGGGCCCAGACTGGCAAACGCTAGAAGAAGAAGGGGCCCAGACTATTACATGGGGAAAGCAGAGTCTCTTCAACAAATGGTGTTGGAAACAATGGGTTGAAACATGCAGAAGAATGAAAGTGAATCACTGTATTTCACCAAATACAAAAGTAAACTCCAAGTGGATCAAGGACTTGGATGTTAGACCACAAACTATCAAATACTTAGAGGAAAATATTGGCAGAAATCTTTTCTGCATACATTTTAAAGACATTTTCAATGACACGAATCCAATTATAAAGAAGGCTAAGGCAAGTATAAACCTATGGGACTACATCAAATTAAAAAGCTTCTTCACAGCAAAAGAAACCACTACCCAAACCAAGAGACCCCTCACAGAATGGGAGAAGATCTTTACATGCCATACATCAGATAAGAGTTTAATAACCAACATATACAAAGAGCTTGCCAGACTCAACCACAAGACAACAAATAACCCCATCCAAAAATGGGGGGAGGACTTGGACAGAATATTCACCACAGAAGAGATCCAAAAGTCTAAGAAACACATGAAAAAATGCTCCAAGTCTCTGATTGTCAGAGAAATGCAAATCAAGACAACAATGACATACCACTTCACTCCTGTGAGAATGTCATACGTCAGAAAAGGTAACAGCAGCAAATGCTGGAGAGGGTGTGGGGTCAAAGGAACCCTCCTGCACTGCTGGTGGGAATGTCAATTGGTCCAACCTCTGTGGAGAACAGTCTGGAGAACTCTCAGAAGGCTAGAAATGGACCTACCCTGTGATCCTAAAATTCCTCTCCTGGGGATATATCCTAAGGAACCCAACACATACATCCAAAAAGATCTGTGTACACATATGTTTTTGGCAGCACAATTTGTAATAACCAAAACCTGGAAACAACCCAGGTGTCCAACAACAGATGAGTGGCTGAGCAAGTTGTGGTCTATATACACAATGGAATACTACTCAGCTGTAAAAAATGGTGACTTCACCATTTTCAGCCGATCTTGGATGGACCTTGAAAAAAATCATGTTGAGTGAAATAAGTCAGAAACAGAAGGATGAATATGGGATGATCTCACTCTGAGGCAGAAGTTGAAAAACAAGATCAGAAAAGGAAACACAAGTAGAACCTGAAATGGAATTGGTGTATTGCACCCAAGTAAAAGTCTCTGGGGTGGGTGGGTGGGGAGAATACAGGTCCATGAAGGATGATAAATGACATAGTGGGGGTTGTATTGTTAAATGGGAAACTGGGGAATGTTATGCATGTACAAACTATTGTACTTACTGTTTAATATAAAACATTAATTCCCCAAAAAAGAAATAAATTTAAAAAATAAGATAGAAAAAAAGTGACTTATGAAAATCAGGGTGTGACAAGGAGAGGGGGAGGAGCAGGTGATAATTCTACCACTGAACCACCAATGCCCTGCAGGGAGGGTGGTGCATAATTAGTGATTTATGTAAATAGACTGCAACTTTGAGTGGGATCAAACCAATCCCATACAGGTATACTGGTGCTTAGTTAAGCAGGATTAGAGACAGAAGCCGGGGGGAGTTGGCATACTACCCAACAACCCACATACCAAACTTTCTCAAACAAAAAGATGTGTTTGTCTCAATTGATACCTTTTTTAAATTTATGTGGGCAACAGCTCAGATGGGAGAAAGCTCTAAAATGCTTATAAGCCCCTCCAATATCCAGCTAGCAAAAGCCTTAACTACATTAAATCTCTTTAATATTTACAATAACTCGGACTTACCTCCTATTATTCTTCACTGGCAAACACCATCTACTCTTCCAGCTATTAAGATCAAGTGGAAAGACCCACCTGATAAAATTTGGAAAGGGCCTGACCCTCTATTGACCATGGGGAGGAGTTTTGCATGCATTTTCCCACAGAATTACTCTAAACCTCCCTGGTTCCTGCCCGCCATGTCTGACAATACCCGCATGATGGCACTGGTATCCCTGAAGAACAAGAAATACTACAAGAGGACTAAATGCAGGATACATCCAAGAATCTATAATTCGACATGGCAGAATCTGGAAATTCTGGCTTACAGAGCCCTCTCTCCTACCCCTTCTCTGAATGTCTTATATTATGACTATCCAGTTGTGATTTGTGAGTGAGTGTGTTGAATGACCAAACAACTTTGTATGACCCATCTGCTCAGAGTACTCTAAAAGGTAGTTGACTTTATATAAAAATGCTGGACGAAGCCAAAGTTTCTGGAGATGTCCAGAAACATTCCAAAAAAATTTTTTTCTCTCTTTTGATTTTTATATATAAGTCTTTTATATATATGTAAAGTGCTTAGTCTTGAACTGTGTGAGTAAAGACGGATATACATTTGTTTTTAAAATGATATGTTTTTATAACAAAAGTTTTTCTCCTCCTGTGTGTTATAACGAAATGCTTATAGGTATGTTTCAAGTTTGGTAAACATTAACTTAATGGTTAAAAGTGTAACCTTGAAGCTACATTAATACCAGGCAAGGTAAAATTAATTTGCTAAGTAACTATTTAAGGTAAAGTCTAAATATTTAACATCACAATATATCCCCAAAACTAAAGT
Source organism: Erinaceus europaeus (assembly GCF_950295315.1). Lineage (NCBI taxonomy): Eukaryota > Metazoa > Chordata > Mammalia > Eulipotyphla > Erinaceidae > Erinaceus > Erinaceus europaeus. The sequence goes on along the minus strand of NC_080162.1, from coordinate 106,063,317 downwards.
GCAAATTCTCTATACAGGGTGCTTTTGGAGGGCCCTCAAAAGTGCCCTGTAAACTATCTTGTAGAAATTAATCCACAAAAGATCTGGCATCAATCTGGCACTGTAAATGTTAAATCCATTGTCACTAATATGTGTTAACTCTCTAAGTAACCCGAGTCTGTTTATAGTCCAAAGTAAAAATAGTTAAAAAATCAAAATATATATTTTAACCAAAATTGGTCTGAAGATCCTGCTGTAGAGACTGCTTTGAGAGTTAACATTAGATGACCTTCAAACAAAATCATAAAGCTATTTAAACCAATTATAATCATTGAGGTATCAATTATAGGAAACCTCTAACTTGTTACAAGTTTTTTTTTTTTTCACAAGTAAGTGATTACAGCTATCAAGGCTTCATATGAAGAATCATCTGTTCATATGGTAAGGTATTAAACTATAAGAAGTTCCTCCATATACAACCTATGTGAATTAACAACATTCACATATTCTTGTACACTTAACTGGTGTATCTTGTCTTGCCACCATAGGCCTGCCTTTGTCAGCCAACAATTTAAAGGTGTTTCCCTTTATAACCTTACCCATGCCACAGACATCCCTTCCTACCCCCCAAAGACAAATGGCTGCTCCCCTGGACATCACATCCACTGACTGCTTCCCTTAGACTTGAGATATGATCCCGCCTCTTCATACCAATGGATAAATTCCCCCTTCCTTACCTGGCTACCCTTAGTTGTGGGACCCTTGCTTGTTTTACTTCTTCTGCTCACAGTAGGTCCTATAATTCTTAACAAGCTCATGGCCTTTTTGCAGCAACAGATTGATGCCATAAAGATGCAACCTATACAAGCTCACTATCATAGGCTGGACATGGCAGACTATGGAGTTGCTGCAGAGGATTTTCCCCCCTCCATCAGAACGTCCACCATGTAGAGGGCTGGCTAGCCAATGACGGGTAAAAGGGAAACTAGCGCTGTCCAGTCACCTGGTACTACTGGGCAAAAATGACCAGGTGTTCCAATGACGGGTAAGACGGAAGGCTGATCCCCAACCTAAGACAGGCACAGTCCACCCTGCCACAAAATAAATTCTGCCAAACATCAAAACATGCACCCTTATATATGTATAAGGAAGGGGGACATGTGGGGAGCCACATGTGCCCTCAAGGTTGCTATTGGTATGGCCATAGAGTCTTTGTTAAAAGATAAGTTCCTGCTTCCCTACACTTAGAGTCTTTGCTAAAAGATAAGTTCTTTTTCCCCATGAATCACCCAGGACCTTCCAGATAACGGCTGATTACCATGGCAAATAAAATAATAATAATAATAATAATAATAAATAAATAGGAAAGATACATCCCCCAATACTCAGTTGGCTAAGGCACCAAACCTCTTTTTCTATAAAAAATTCAAATCAAATGCCCTGCTAACCACGAGAAGAAGATTGTGTTTCTTTCACAGGAATCCCAGGAAAAACCACCTGGACCCCAGCACACCCTGACATCACCAACTAGATGGCATGACTACAGTGGCACACCCCCCCCCCCATAACCCTAGATGTCACCTGACGCAATCTCAAGAACCTGATTCACAGACTCCAAGGACAGAAGATTTTACTGCCTGTCTGCCTTTCCTGCTTCTGCTTTGCCTGTCATGTTTTGGCGGTTCCAGCTCACTGTCTACAGAGAAGCAGTATTCCAGAGGCTGACCTTCCTCATGCAGCATTTCACCCCCTGCAATTTCTCCCCCTAGTCGCCTGCTTTGGACTGACATTATATTGGACTTGCTGGTTTATCCTTTGGACATTTTACACAATTTTACAGCAGCTTCCTTCCCTTCATGCTACTGGTTTTTCTTAGACTGACCCTGAGTAGTTCATAGACTTTACAGACTGTTGCCTGGAGGACAATACAATGCCAAATAGCCCCTCTGCTTGGCAGGCCATGCCCTCCCACCTACAGGTCCTGCACTTTGAGGCAGGACATGCCCCCTCATTATGAACCCTTGCCCCCCCCCCCAGAGACGGGGAATGTGCTTTTGCACACCAATCCTTCCCTTGACATCACACTGGCTTTTACTACTCCCCTACTTGTGCCTTCCTGTATTGTTATATCATTCAGGTTTATGCCCAAAAGTTTTCTGCTCACCCCTACACCACTATTCCTTGGTCACAGATAGAGTCTTTACAGACATTGACCCTTCTTAATGAGATGACTAGATAGAAAGATAGGGAAAGATGTAGGAAAACTGTGAGGAGATGGTGGAGCCTGGCAGAGCTTAACCTATGACATGAGTCCCTCCAGGTAAGTCTCTCTCTCTACAGAGGGGTTGAGCACAGGGGGGACACATAATCTCACAAGGTTGGTGGCCATGTAAGTCTTCCTGCCCCCACAAAAACGTTCTACATCTTCCCACCTGAGCACAGCATTCCTTAAAAACATTTAAGCCTGCTCCACTCTAAATTTCCTATACTGTGACCATTAGATAAAAGGAAAGGGGGAGATGCTGGGAAATTGTGCAGATACAGCCACATCTACTATGTTGCCCCCTCAGGGGAACTCTTGTTCCTGCAAGAGTTGGGACATTCTCAGAGCGCCTGTTCCACCATGTTGTGCCCTCAGGGCATTGTCTATTCCCCGCAATAGTTGTGGTGCTATGGTTACTCCTCCCTCTTCCCATTCACACGAGAATTATTATCCTACCCTGGAGTGCTGTGGTTACTCCTCCCCCTTCCCATTCTCGAGAGAGCTACTCCCATACAAGCCCTTCTTCTTCTGCACCTCTCTCTCTTGCTGGCCCTTCACTTCAGTGGTTAGACTGAAAAAAAGGAAAAAGGAAAGTTTGGTGCTTGAGGTGGCCATCTTTGCTACCTCCACGTGGCCTGAATCACTGCGCTCTCACCCAACTCTGAGGTGCCCACGCAAATAAAGATTTGTGTTCCCTCTTCACTCCAGATCTCCTCTCTCTTCTCCGTGGCGCAGCTCAACATCATATGTTGAACCAAACTTGCATTCCTGAGTTAAATCCCACTTGGTTGTGATGAACAATTTTTTGATATACTACTATATCCAGTTGGCCAGGATCTTGTTCAATATTTTGGCATCTATGTTCATCAGAGATATTGGTCTGTAGTTTTCCTTTTTGGTTGTGTCCTAATCTGCTTGTGGTATCAGGGTGATGTTGTTTCATAGAAAGTGGAAGGGAATGTTCCTGTTCTTCGATTTAGTGGAAGAGCTTTAGAAGTATAGGTATTATCTTTTTCCTGAAAATTTTGTAGAATTCGTTTGTGAAGCAATCTGGTCCAGGACTTTTGTTGTTGGGAAGATTCTTAATAACTGTTTCGATTTCTTTGTCTGTGACTGGTGCACTTAGGTTTTGTAGATTTTCTTGGTTCAGTTTTGGAAGTGTATATGTTTCTAGGAATTCTTCTATTTCTTCCAGATTCTCTAGCTTGGTGGCTTATAGTTCTTCATAGAAATCTCGCATGATTTTCTGTATTTCTGTGGTGTCAATTGTGATATCTCCTCTATCATTTACAATTCTATTTATTTGGGTCTTTTTTTTTTGTGAGTCTGGCTAGGGGTTTGTCAATCTTTAATTTTTCAAAGAACCGACATTTGGCTTCATTGATTTTTTGTATGGTTCTCTCATTTTCGATGTTGTTTATTTCTGCTCTTATTTTAGTGATTTCTGTCCTTCTGGTTGCTTTAGGATCCCTTTGTTCTTCTTCCTCTAAGTCCTTAAGGGATGCAGGAAGGTCATTTATTTGATCTTTTTCTTGTTCTTTAATATGGCTATGAGTTGCACATATAAGCAGTCAAAACTTAAGTGTACAGGTTTTCCCAGAATTTCCTGTATTGTATGCATTGCAAGCTCTATACTCCCACCACCCCCGGAAACCCTGTAAGTTTCAAACAAACTGGGATATTTGATCTCCATCAGCTTATATGTTTTACTTTTGGAAAGCAATCCTGTCCCCACTCAGGTCTTTCATTAAAAGGCTTGTCACAGCTCAAAGCACATTTCATGCTTTTTTTTTTTAACCTCTACCCATGTGGACAGTGCCAGCATTTCTGACCTTGTGCAAGTCACCACCTACATCTGCAAGTTTGCAGGATGGGACTTGTGAACTCTGCTCTACTCTGCTCTTCTCTGATCACCAAGCCTTGAGCTTTTCTTTCCTGTGTGGCATTCATCTAATCTTTTGGTCTATTTCCAAACAGTAATTTGCACTTGACATCTTCAATGGGAAATATCTTATATGAAAGGATACTAGCCCCATCTCTTTCATAGCCTCAACTCTGCTCCAGACCAGAGTGAGAAATCTCACTCTGTAAATGGCAGTAACACACATGTCAGACTGTGCAAGCAACCTCCTTAGACTATTTACAGACTGGTGGCTTATAAAGAAGGAGATTGATTTGTTCTAATCCAATCAACTGATGATGTCCTTGAATGGCTGGTTGTGAAAGTAACCAGGGAATTAGGGAATTAGCTACACCTTGTAGGTTCTTCTCACTGCTCCCATGAGCTTGAATCTAGTCCTCACTCTTTGTTTTGCTCTGCTTTGTTTTACAGAGAGAAAGAGAGAGAGCGAGAGAGTAAGTAGACAGAGAGTAGTGGAGAAAGGGAAGATACTATAGCACAGCTTCCCCATCTGTGGAATTTCCCTGGAGCCATCCACATGGCTCCCATGTAGTGTGGGGACAATGCATTTGGTCTACCAGGCAAACTATCTCTTGGTCTCTAGTCCATTTCCATTGTATGCATCTCTGGTCCAAGTTCAGGAATCCTTGACACAACAGAAAGATGGTGTCATGATGGGTTTGAATTTAGGAGAAAAGATCTATATAGTTTGTTGAAACTATGTAAACCCAGAGCCCACCCCTTTTGGCACAGCCTTTAAGGGTGGATTATGAAATGCTGAAATATAAACCCTAGAGGAGCTTTGGGCCCATGATTTGGTTTGAATTGTAACATTGTAATAAATGTATTTATTTGGGATAAAATGTTCTCATGACACAAAATGAGAAATGAATTCAGAAATGAAGCATATCCTGTGTGATCAATTGGACATTCACACATTCCTTAGGGCACTGGGAAGGAACCACTGCATTTATATTCAAAGAATTAGCATGCCAGTCTGAAGTGCTAAATGGCCTAATTTCCCCAGAGGGATGAATGTATTTCCTTATATCTTTGCTGCTTATGAAATTGTTCTAATTTAAAAAGCTCTTGCCAGGATATAAGGATGGAATAATAACTACTACTGGAGAAGCTCTATGAACAGCCTTCTGCTGACTGGCTGGCTGCCATCCCTATAGCCCATGTGTGCATGCCTAGAAAGGCATTATGATTTTGCCTCTCACCCCAAGGCAGCTCTGCCCAAGGAAGGAAACAGCATGGCCTCTGGGCCCTGGTGCCCTAATCCTTGTTTCTGCTTATGTGAAGGGACATAGCTGAATGCTGCACACAGGTCAGGAATCACATGCTGTGGTCTCTGCCTGAGAAAGATGGTCTGCCCAGAGCACGCGAGGCCTCAGCAGATGGGACTTCTGCCCACAGGGGACTCTGTGAGTTCCTTGCCCAGAGGCCCCATCCAGCTTGGTCCCAGCACATCTGCTCTTTTTATGTTTCTTTTCTGGAGTTCCTGAGGAATCACACTGACTAGCAGAGCCCTAGGAAAGGAATCCAGTTCTCTATAAGGCACAGCTTGTAAAAAAATATGAAAGGGCTGGGTGGTGGTACCCCTGGTTGAATGCACATGTTACAGTATGCAAGGATCTGGGTTTGAGCTCTTACTCCCCACCTGGTGTCTCTTTCTTTTAATTTTTTTATTATCTTTATTTATTTATTGGGTAGAGACAGAAATCAAGAGGGAAGAGGGAGATAGAGAGGGAAAGACAGAGAGAGACCTGCAATACTGCTTCACCACTCACAAAGCTTTCCACCTGCAGGTGGGATTAGGGGTTCAAACCCAGATCCTTACACATGGTAACATGTGCACTCAACCAGGTGCATCACCACCCACCCCCGGCTGTCTCTGTCCAATAAATAAGTAAGGATAGTACCAAAAAAGTTTTAAATGTTAATATTCTTATTTTTGGATTCATGTAGATTTGATTGCTTTGTCTTCCCATTGCTTGTGTTCCTCTTCATATGTTTATCTATATTTCACAATGACTGTGAGACTTTGAACTTTCTTCTGAGAGCTTAGAGAATCCCAGTTTCCTTGTAGGAATCTCCTTGCCACTTTACACTAGTCATATTGGTCATAAGGTCCCTCAAGCCCTGCTTATTTCTCTTCCTCCTCTGTCTTCATGTACTCTTTATTCTCTTTATTCAAATTATGAGATGCAGTGAGTTTTTGTTCTATTCTGATTCCTGCACACATGTACACACAGAGTGAGCAACAGAAACATGAAGCAAGAGACAATTAACAAAAAGAGAGACCTTTAAGTTCATAAATCCCAACTCTATGGGGGAATATGACCTAACAGTTATGTGTAAGTTCCAGCTCTGCTTCTTTCCTCATGATGAGAATAAGATCCACAGAGGTGAGATGACACCTGACAGGAGAGCCACGTTGGCAACCAGCATGTGACTCTATTGCTGGTATGATTCCCATAGAGTGAACACTCACCCTGCTTTCTTCATACCAGTCTGTGTGCAGGGAGGGGAATAGCTGTTTGTTGAGGCTGCTTCCTTGATACCTGCTAGGCAGCAGACTTACTCACTTGATCTCTAACAGCAGACCATTCTCTCTGGTGGTTGATGCAGTGTCTCTATTTTCAGAAGATCTGCTATAAACTGTTGACTGCAGTGGATCATTTATACCATCTCTCTGTTCAGGACTCCCCGGGGGTCCTGCCTATTCTGATAGAAGATGGCTGCCTGTAGAATGGTGCTTCCATCTTCCTGATAAGTGTTCAGGAGGAAAAAGACTCACACATGATTGGAAACACCCCTTTTGGGAAAACAGGCCACCATTTTTCTCCTGTTTGAAATATGCTTTCAATGTATACTTCTTTGGAAGGTGAGAGAAAGCAGTCTTTCCATTCATTCTTTATACTCCCCATGTCCTTGTACATGAACATCACCTCTTGCTCAATGACTGTGGCCTATCAGTCCCAGTGAAGAAAGAGGTGAAAGGCATATAACTAAGTGATACCTCCAGGGACAATACCTGGTTCCAGTGAAAATGGGCCAGTTCTAACTTAGCTTTTAGAACCTCTCTCCCCATTAGCTGACTAATTGTTCCGAAGACAGAAGTAGTATGTAGGCCATTGGCAGAATAATTTTAGCAAAGTGAGCCAGTCCTGTCAGTCCTGTCAGTCAGGCCACTCCCACTGGGCAGGCTGCAGCTGTGGGCTAGGCACACAGAGAGAAGCCCTAGGCAGACTGGCCTCCCACACCACGCATTCATCCCCATACCCAGCAGGTTAGGTTTTTTGGCTGTTGTCACTGGTTCCTTTCATTTTGCAGCCAAACATCATTACAGTTCCCCAACTTGACATAATCAACAAGGGGCAGCTCTTGCTCTGCCATTTGTCTTGGTGCCCCCACCAGTGGTCACCTGCTGACAGCTCCTTATGCTGTGCTTCTTCCTTCTCAAAAGATTTATGTCCTGTTTACTTTCACTTCCGAGATGGGGGAGGGGGAGTCAGAACACCACTCAAATCTGACATATATGGTGCCAGTGGTTGAACTTTGGCCCTCATGCATACATGTCTTGTGTTCTGCCCACTGAGCCACCTCCCAGCCCTGCATTGTCTTTCCACCCAAGGGCAAACTCTGTTGTCAAAAAAGGATTTGATTCACACATGTGCTCAGGCTGAAATTCTGCAGGTTTATGCTCTAGAAGCAACCTTCAGCTGGTGATAGAAAGTAGATAAGCACCTAGCTTTATCACTCCTCAGAAGGGCACAGCTGAAGTATGTTCTCTGGTGTTGTGTGCAGGGTGCTGCAGTGCAGATGTACACATTGACCCACCATACTGACCCATTCCAGATTTTCACTTTATTCATCCCTTTCATCCCCAGTTCATTTCTTTGCTTCTCTAATGATGCATCCTAGAATCACCTGCCAGGGTTTCGGGCAGTGGTGCAGTGGATTAAGCGCACGTGGCACAAAGCGCAAGGACTGGCATAAGGACCCCGGTTCAAGCCCCTGCTCCCCACCTGCAGGGGAGTCGCTTCACAGGCGGTGAAGCAGGTCTGCAGGTGTCTGTCTTTCTCTCCCCCACTCTGTCTTCCCTTCCTCTCTCCATTTCTCTCTGTCCTATCCAACAATGAACGACATCACCACAACAAGGCTACAACAACAAGGGCAACAAAGGGTGGAAAAATGGCCTCCAGGAGCAGTGGATTCATGGTGCAGGGACTGAAGTCCCAGCAATAACCCTGGAGGCAAAAAAAAAAAAAAAAAGAACCACCTGCCAGATAAATATTTACACTCAAACTTTGTATAAGATCTTACTTGAGGATACCCACACTAAGCTTCAATACAAGGACACTGCTCTCATTATAACACTCAGTTCAAGCTTCATAGGTGTCTCAGCCCCAAGGGCCTTTCTCCCTCTGGATCCTGGATCACCCACTCTCTGCTGCCCCTCAGTAGAGAATCCTAGTCCTAACAATTACAGAGTGGGGTGGTAGTAGTGGAGGGGTGGGGGTGGAACAGAAGTTCCTGGTATATCATCTAATTAGATGAAAAAGAGTTTTGTATGGACTTTTCAACTTTGACCACTGTTTATAAATTACATTGGCACATTCGAGAGCCCAATATACTTTTGGTGTCACACTGGAATAAACCATAAAAATGTTCAGTCCATTTATGAACAGTCTTCTGGGAAGAATTCAATTTAAAAACAAAATGCCTCTGGGCCAGGAGGAACTAAGAATAATATCTGGCTTGCTTGGGTCACCATGACTTTAAGTTTCTTTGTGAAGATTTCTTAATGCTTCAATATGGTTAGGTTTTGACAAGAGATGGGAGTACGTAAAAAGTAGAGAGTGACTGGGAGAGTTCTGATTTGAGTTGTTCCTCGGTCCTGTAATAATTATTATTATTTTGGTTTTATTTACTTGTTTATTCATTGTTGGGTAGAGACAAGGAGAAATTGAGAGAGAAGGGAGAGGAAGAGAGGCCTGATTCATCATTCATGAAGTTTCTGCCCTGCAGGTGGGGACCCGGGGTTTGACTAGTTTCCTTGTGCATTGTAATGTGTGTGCTCAGCCAGGTGCACCAACACTGGGCCCACAGTCCTGTAATAATAATGGAGGCCAGGGTGGATGTTGGTTGGTCAGAGCTTCATATGTATTGGCCTGGAGATAAGAAAGACTGAACCTGCTAGGACATGAACTTGCTTAGTGGCACCCCAGAAGCTGCAGCATCCCAGTTCTCTTCTGAACCTTAGTGTATATCAAGTGCTTTCCCTTCAATGGCATCTGGTAACCCCATGGGTAGGAGTGGGGAGAGGATAACTTGTGAGAGTTGGATTCAAGAAAAATTCACCAAGTCCCTTCAGGTTTGACAGGCTTCACAAGACCACATTAGTTCAGTGGCTTGAAATACCCTGTAAAAGATGAAGTATGCAGATATTAATAGCACTTTGCCTGAAAAAGTAAAAAAAGAAAAAAAGAAAAAAAAAAGAACACAGCTTTGAGTTATGACATTTGTTGTCACTATTCTCAATAAGTTTATTACAAGTGAACCAGCTCTGACAGCCCTACTTCAATGCCAGCTCAGGCCCCCCGGGGTCGGTGTCACATCATACCAGGTGGTTCTAAATTTGGGGAACCCCCAAAGCCTGATACAAGTGTTATTATTCATTTTAGTATAGTATAAGAATGCAAATTAGAACCAATAAAAGAAAGAGATGCAAAGGGAAAGGTGGAGGGGGGATAGTTAGCCTCAGGAATTTGATTTCGTCTCTGTTTTGTTATATGAGAATATGGAGAATATACACATAATACTGACAAGCAGGGAGGTACACATTTTTGTGTACACATTTAGAGTTTTCAGTGAGCTTTCATTATATATGTATGAACACTGGTCACGTGTTCATACATATATAATGAACTGGTCACGTGATTGAACTCAATTTCCATTCCTTCTCCCCTCACCTTTCTAGGGTAGCCATACCATACTGAGACATATCACTAATTCTTCAGAGAGCCATTGTGAGGCACTTCATTATCACAAATTATCCGTTGTCCTAGTGGCCCACCATAGAAAACAAAAGATTCCCACTATTCAGGAAATTCTAAGGTTCAGTCCTAGGAGTGGGAACAAAACCAGTCTCTCTCTCTCTCTCCTCAACTTATTTTTATTTTTGCCTCCAGGATTATTCATTGCTCCTGGTGACTATTTTTTTCTTCATTTTATTTGATATGACAGAGTGAAATTGAGAGGGGTAGAGGAGATATGAAGAAAGAGACACCTGCAGATCTGCATTACCACTTGTGAAGAGTCCCCGCTGCAGGCAGGGAATGCAGCTCAAACCTGGATCCTTGTGCATGGTACTGTGTGCTCTTAACCAAGTGTGCAACCATCTGGTCCCCAGCCCAACATCTCTTTAGGTAAGATCAGCTCTTCATTAGACAGTCAGAAGGACAGGCTTGAGGAGACTTCAAATCCAATCACATTGCATTGAAACAGAAAGAAAAAAAAGTAGAATATTAAACTTTTTCTCCAGAATTGAATTAATTGAAGCTATACATGAGTAGAGTTCAGTGTCTAGCAGAATTTATGGATGTTTTGATATTAGAACATAGACATGTCTTAAAGGCACTATTCAGTAAGGTCATATATGTTCCCTTCTACAAAATATTCTCTGAGCAAATCAATCCAGGGTAGTTGATGTGCAAAATTTATCTGAAAAGGTGTGTCAATTTCTTAAATGGTATTTGCTCTTGGGAACTAAAGATTGCAGAGAGGAAAGTTTAAGATCCATTTCTTCTTTCTCCAGTGAGTACAAGGCACTCAAGCATTAGTTGACACATTGAAACAAGAAACTCTACACATACTGCATGGAAATAGGAACAAGAAACAGTGCCTTTATATTGGTTGGGTTTTATTTTGATAATTCGTACTGAACTGCTTTGAAAAATATATTAGATAATGATTTTCTCAGATTTGGAATATGATAGTCATTGACTATCTAACCCTCTTTGGCTTTTCCTTGACTTGTATTATGCATGTCAACTTTTTAAAAAATATTTATTTATGTATTCCCTTTTGTTGTCCTTGTTTTATTGTTATAGTTATTATTGTTGTTATTGATTTCGTATATTCATTGTTGTATAGGACAGAGAGAAATGGAGAGAGGAGGGGAAGACAGAGAGGGGAAGAGAAAGATAGACACCTGCAGACCTGCTTCACCGCCTGTGAAGCAACTCCCCTGCAGGTGTGGAGCCCGGGCTCAAACTGGGATCCTTTACCCAGGTCCTTGTGCTTTGGGCCACGTGCACTTAACCCGCTGCAATACTGCCCGACTCCCATGTGTCAACTTTTTTGGTGGGTGATAAAATGCCCTAAATAGATTTGAATTCTTCAAGATTGAACCTTTTGTTGTTTATCTGTCTAAATGTATGTACAAATGGAAGATAATTCAGAATAGTACCATCCTATGCTATAGCTATTTCTCCATATACACATACGTTCTTCCAAAGACAATTGAACCACACTGCTTATGAACATTTTGAATGTTTTGTTTTGCCAACAGAGTTATCTTTAGGACACTGACTTTACAGATTCTTCTGTCACCAGGAGACTCTTTTTTTGTTTGTTTGTTTGTTTAGAGGTTGAGTGATAGAGGAGAGAGACAGAGATAGAGAGGGCAGCACAACAATGCTCCACAACTCATGAAGCTTCTCCCTTGCACATGCTCCCATGCAGAGACTGGGGCTCAAACCTGGGTCCTTGCACATAGTAAAATATTTACCCAATGGGATTAGCCATTTCTTGGATTCTCAGATCTTCTTCTTCTTTTTAATTTCTTTGTTGGGGGATTAATGGTTTACAGTGAACAGTAAAATACAATAGTTTGCACATGCATATTATTTCCACATAGCAATACAACCCCCACTAGGTCCTCCTCTGACATCCTGTTCCAGGACCTGAACTCTCCCCACCCCCACCCCAGAGTCTTTTACTTTGGTGTAGTACACCAACTCCAGTCCAAATTCTGCTTAGAGTTCTCCCTTCTGATCTTGTTTTTAAACTCCTTTCTATGAGTAAGATCATCCCATATTCATCTTTTTGTTTCTGACTTACCTCATTTAACATTATCTTCCCTTCTTAAGATAAGAACAAACCATGAATGTTACTCCTACTATTTTTATCCTTTGGAAACACTAGCTATTTTCATTATATAATAAAAAAAAGTTCTTAGACACAGGGTAGGGGTGAGAACTATAATTATATACATTTAAATATCAATAGGATTGATTAAAATATTAGTAAAGTGTGATTTTTCAAACATTCAGAAAGAAATTAAAGGTTCAGAAAAAAAAATGCTGACAAAAGTTAAGGTACCTAATGCTAACCCAATCTTATCCCAGTTCTCAAAACAACAATTTGCTAATGCTTTGAAATTAAAAAGACACAATTTATCCCAATCCTTTCCAACCTGAAAATTTTACCTGTAGATATTATTACTTAGACTCAAATACTTACCTGCAGGAACAACTTTGTAAGAGTAAATCTGGATCGATTAAACAAATATTATTTAGTAGAGAACCTATAAAATAATTATGTTTACTCTAAAGACATAACATGAACCAGAAAATAATTGAATGTCAACTTTTGATCCTGTGGATGTTTTTTTTTTTTCTTCCTACATTCCTGTAAGACTCCATTTAGTATTTCTTGTAAGGTGGGGTTGATTGTGGTAAATTCCTTTAGTTTTTGAATGTTTTGTAATACCTTTATTTCTACCTTGTACTTTCAGGATACAAAATTTATGGCTGAAATTCCCTCTCCTTTAGTGCCTTTAACATGTCATTCCACTCTCTCCTTGCTTCTAGGGTTTGTGAAGAAAAATCTGATTAGAGTTTGATATTTATCCCTTTTTATATAACTTCTTTCCTTTCCCTAGCAGCCTGCAAAATTTTCTCCTTGTCGTTGAGTTTTGGCAATTATACAATAATGTGCTTTGGTGTTGGTCGTTTTGGATTTGTGAACCTGGGTGATAGATCTGCCTCCGAAATAAGTATGTTCTGAGGGTTGCCTAGGTGAGGGAAATTTTCATCTAAAATTTCTCTGAAATTACCTCTGGACCTTGGATCCGGTCTACTTCCTCGGGTAACCCTACAATTTGTATATTTGACCTTTTTATGGAGTCTGCAATTTCACAGAGAGTAGCTTCATTCTTCCTAAACCTTTCCTCTCCCTCATCTTTGAATTGAAAGAGTGGACTGATTGTGTCTTCTGGATTGGAAATTCTTTCTTGCAGATGTGAGAGTCTATTTCCTCAGCTTTCTGCCTGAGTTTGAACTGCACTAAAGGTGTCTTTCAGTCCTAGCAGTTCAGTTTGAAATTTTTCCTCCATGCTGCCTAACTGCTTAGTGAACTCTACTTTGAGTTCTTCTTTCATGCTTTGTAGCCTCCTATCAAATTCCAAAGTAAAATGCTCTTTCAACTCTTGCTTATATTCTTGTAGAGTTCCCATAAGCTTTCTATAGTCTGTCTCTGATAGGCGCTCTGCACCTGGAATTTCTTGGGTTTTGTCTGATTTGCTTCTGTGTGTGATGTGGCATATTATTTAACTGACTACTCTTTGCTTTTTCATATATTGTGTTGGTTATTGTTGGCCAGCAAGTGGTGCTGTTGTGGTCTTTGCTTTCCATTTATTTGTATAATCTGTAGCAGTGGGTTGGGGGAGGGGGGGTTGGGCTACCTTGTGGGCTAAGTTTTATCTTTGTCTTAAACTCAGACTGAAAAAAAAAGTGAACACTCTCACACACACACACACACACACACACACACACACACACAAATAAATAAAAATAAAAACCCTGAGTTAAAGATTGAGAGGTTTTAACCTTCAATTTCTTTCCTTCTGGGGAGTCTGATAACTGTCCAAGATGGTGTGGGTCAGTGCCAAGTGCTGTCTGCCCACAGCTCTTGTTTCAACTGACCATGTCTTCCAACCCACTTCTGTTTTTCCAACCACTCACACCGGCACTTACCTGAGGCTGTGGATTTTTTCCAGCTGTAGATTATGTGTCCAATTCGATCTCTTGTTGTGTACAATAGTTGTATCGGGGAGTGTGAAGGTCTGATTGCAGCTACTCCATAATTCTGTGGATGTATCTTTAAAGTCCAAAAGACTATAGACTATAGACATTCTATACCCATATTTTATTTGTGTAAAAGGAAAAATATATGTGTATACTTATGTTTGTATATATTATGTCTCAAAAGATAAGGAAACTTAAAAAAAGAAAAAGAAAATATAAAACATGGTGGAGACTCATTTCATGAGATACACTGACTATAGATGCCTGAAACAAATCATACACACCCTGGCATTTTTATATATCTTATTATATGTCATGAAGTCAATTTTTTGAAAGTTCCAACACTGTGTATAATGAAAATCATAGTCACATATTTACAGGCACCATAGTTCACCTGGAAAATAGATTCTACATTGAGAAATCTGGTTAGGAAGACTATGACTACTAACTCCGTGGACAGTTAGACCAGGTTGGCTGTTCAAGATTCTTAACACCTAACTTGAGTTTTTTTATTATTATTATTTTTAAATTCCATTTTCTTCATTGAGAGACAGATATCAAATTCCATTCTAGCTTATGTATTAAATGTGTGTCTTAGGATATGTAAGTCCTAAACTATGCCGGCTAAGCCCTTTTCCCAGCTGTTTTTTTTATTTGGTTTGTTAAATGGTACTTAGAGAACACAAAGAACTTCTAGGTTGTTGCCTGGATCTGTCTCCTCTGGAGAGAAGACTTTTTGGTGGGAAAATGGCTGAATCAGGTGAGAGTGATGAGGGGACCACGATTTTGTAAGCTACTTACTGAAAAGCAGACTTTAGACATCAGATAATAAACAGAAAATGTCAGGACATGAAATAAATAGAGCATTGCTCCACCTTAAAACAAAACAAAATTTGGTCAAAATCGGAGCCAAGGTAAAGGCAACAGATATAAAAGGTAGGAAAAGAAAGAGAGAAAGAAAATAGTAAAACTATGAAGTTGAAACTGAAATCCAGTCTGCAAGGTCTTATGGCTGGATTAGCCTCAGACTTGGGCACCCTCACTGTTGCCTGGTTTCCCCAGGAGGTACCTTCCTATCCATACCCTTCCTGGGTGTTGTTCTCTCTTTTGGGAACTGTAGCTGGATTTGAGTGGAGTGATGACAAGCAATTACTGTTCACAAACTCCTTGTAATTTCAAAAATTCTGACAAAAGAGGCATTTAAACTGCTTATAGCTATCTTGTAGAATTAAAAATTACAGAATTAAAGCACACATGACTGCCCAACTGTGTAATGAGAATGCTGCTATGATCAAAGAGACTACACTATTATTAATAATAATAATGCAGCAAACTATGATTCACTTTTTCTGAGATCATTGTAATTAGCAACAGCATTTTATCACTGACTCCCTCAAATTCATAAATATTTCAGGATTAACTCTGCTAATTGGGATAAAAATTATTCACAGGAGTCATAATACATCATAAACACATGTGATTTATGTACCAACTAGGTCTCAGAATTAGGAATGTGTTAGGAAGCAGCTGGGCTTGAGTTCCAGCATCAGTGCAATTTACAGCAGAATGTGACTTCAACACATTATTTTTCCTTGTAGGCTTAGCCCATGCTCTGTGAGTTTTGTGAATCAGCAATAAAAAGAGCCAAGGAAAAAGTGAACTTGTTATCTGTAATCCAGAGGTTTCCCACTTCTCACATCCAGACTTCCTAAAGGATTCCTTCTGATGATTAGAGATTCCACTTGATGACTAGAGAAGTTGAACATCTATCTTTTTTTTTATTTCTTTATTGGGGAATTAATGTTTTACATTCAACAGTAAATACAATAGTTTGTACATGAAAAACATTTCTGAGTTTTCCATATAACAATACAACCCCCACTAGGTCCTCTGAAGGACCTGTATTTCCCACCCACCCACCCACCCCAGAGTCTTTTACTTTGATGCAGTATGCCAATTCCAGTTTAGGTTCGACTTGTGTTTGCTCTTCTGATCTTGTTTTTCAACTTCTGCCTCAGAGTGAGATCATCCCATATTCATCCTTCTGTTTCTGACTTATTTCACTCAACATGATTTTTTCAAAGTCCATCCAAGATCGGCTAAAAACAGTGAAGTCACCATTTTTTCATAGCTGAGTAGTATTCCATTGTGTATATTTACCACAACTTGCTCAGCCACTCATCTGTTGTTGGACACCTGGGTGGCTTCCAGGTTTTGGCTATTACAAATTGTGCTGCCAAGAACATATGTGTACACAGATCTTTTTGGATGGATGTGTTGGGTTCCTTAGTATATATCCCCAGGAGAGGAATTGCGGGGTCATAGAGTAGGTCCATTTCTAGCCTTCTGAGAGTTCTCCAGACTGTTCTCCACAGAGGCTGGACCAATTTACATCCAAGTCCTTGATCCACTTGTAATTTACTTTTGTATTTGGTGAAATATAGTGGTTCAGTTTCATTCTTCTGCATGTCTCAACCCATTTTTTCTAACACCATTTGTTAAAGAGACTCTGATTTCCCCATTTAATAGTCCGGGCACCTTTGTCAAAGATTAGATGTCCATAGGTGTGAGGGCTTACTTCTGGGCTCTCAATTTTATTTCACTAGTCAGTGTGTCTATTCATGTTCCAGTACCAAGCAGTTTTGATGACAGCGGCCCTATAATACAATTTGAGGTCTAGAAGTTTGATGTCTTCAGTTCTGTTCCTTCTTCTCAAGATTGTTTTGGCAATTCTAGGTCTTTTCTGGTTCCAGATAAACATATGTAGCATTTGTTCTATTCTCCTAAATAATGTGGTTGGGATGAAGTTGAACATCTTTTAATAGAACTTATTAACTTCTCTGGAGAACGGTCAGTTAGAGTACTTTGTCCATTTTAAATTCTTGTTTGCTGAGATGTCAATGTTTTTATCATTTATTCAAATGATTATTGTTTGTTTTGGTTTTTTCTGCCTCCAGGGTTATAGCTGGGGCTCGGTGTTGGCACTAAGAATCCACTGCTCTTGGAGACCATCTTTTCATTTTTACTGGATATGACAGAGAAATTGAGAGTGGATATATAAATAAAGGGGGAGGTCGAGATGGGGGAGAGAGAGAGGCAGAGACACCTGCTTTACTGTTTGTGAAGTGAACCCCTGGCAGTTGGGGAGCTGAGGGCTTGAACCAGGATCCTTGTGCATGTCCTTGCACTTTGTATTTGCACTTAACCCAGCTCATCACTGCCTGGCCTCCTTTATTGTTTATTGCAGATATTAATCTCTTAAGTATGATTTATAAATATCTACTTGCATTGTGCATGTTTTTTGTTATATTGATAATGTCTTTAGATGCATTAAAGGTATCTTTAATGAAATTCAATTTATTGTTTTATTTTCTTTTGTTGCTTATGCTTTGAATATTATATCCAAGAAATCAGTGGAAAATTAATTGCTGTGAAGCCCTTCCTGTATGTTTTTTATGAGCTTTTCCCCTGAGTTTTCTAACTTTTACTTTCACATTTAGATCTTTAGTCCATTATGAGTTAATTCTCTCTCCCTTTTTTTTCCCCCATAAGTAAGATATTAGCTTCTTTCTTTTGCATGCAAATAATCAGTTTTCCTAACAATATATTGAAAAAAATCATTCCACAATGTATAATCCTGTTTTTCCTGTAAAAAAAAATTTAGCCATATATGTGAGGCTTTATTCCTGGGCATCCTATTCTGTTTCTATCTTGATATCTGCACCATACAAATATCAACTACTGTAGCTTTTTAGTAAGTTCTGGAATTAAGAATTATGAGAGTTTCTGTTGTATTCTCCTTTTATTTTTGAAAAAAAAAGTTGAAATTCTGTTAGAGTTTGAATTTAATTTGTCAGTATCTTCAGGTGCTGTTGCCATCATGATATTATTAAGTCTTTTGTGTTCAGACATATAAAATGTTTCCATTTATTTGTATCATCTGACTCTTTTCCTTATTAGTATTCTGTCTACTATGTGTCAGTTCGGAAAGTTAGACATTAAAGTCTCCTATTACTACTGTAGATATTTCTTCTTTTCTGTCAGTCCTTGAGTCTTAGTTTAGGAGTGTTATTGCTTTATGTATCTGTGCTTATAATCCCTGTGTCTTCCTAGTAAATTTTTATTTTAATATTTAGTGTCTGCCCTTGTCTTTTGTAACAGGCTTTGACTAAAAGTTTAATTTTTTCATTAATATAGCCAAATGCTGTCTGTTAAATTATTAAATACTATTTTCTTTCCCTTTTTATTTATAAAAAGGAAACATTGACTAAACCATAGGATAAGAGGGGTACAACTTCACACAGTTTCCACCATCAGAACTCTATATACCATCCCCTACCCTGATAGCTTTCCTATTCTTTAACCCTCTGAGAGTATGAACCCATGGTCAGTGTGGGATGAAGAAAGTGCTTTCTCACTGAACATGGGCATTGACAAGTCAATCCATACTCCCAGCCTGTCCTTCTCTTTCCCTAGTAGGGAAGGGCTCTGAGGAAGCGGAGCTTCAGGACACATTGGTGGGGTTGCCTGTCCAGGTCGGCATCATGCTAGCATCTGGAACCTGGTGGTTGAAAAGAGAATAAACATACAAAGCCAAACAAATTGTTGACCAATCATGGACCTAAAGGCTGGAATAGTGCAGATGAAGAGTTGGGGGCGGGGTGTCTCCGTTTTGTACATAGCTAGTAGTATATTTTAGTTATATTCCAAAGGGCCTGTGGGTATACTAGTTTGTTTTGTTTTGTTTTTTTTTTTTTTTGGCCTGAGCCAGAAATCTGATATGCAGGTGGATCCTAATTATTGTCTGGGGAAGTGATGTCATGGCTGGCAGAAGGACCAGAAAGCTGGATCAGGGAAGAGAGTAGCTCCCTAATATGGGAAAGGGGTATAAATATTGTTGACTGTAAACCCCATCAATTTGATGTGACCTGGGGCCCATATTCAGCTTAGGAGCCTGTGTGACCTGTAGATCTGAGCTCACATTCTGTGGTCATAAGTAGGAACGTTCCAACCTGCCCCAATATCAGGACCCATCTTCCTCAGGTGTAGCATAGTTGATCCAAGTTAAGGGCAAGGTCCTGTGGGGGCCCACACACGGGTCTGTTGTGTTGTTCCTGATAGAAATGACCAGTAACAATGGAGAGAGGGATTTATTCGAGGTCTGGGCCCATTATGTCTGTTTGGGAATCTCAGGACTCTCTGAATAGGGTCCCAGCTGATGGGGTGGCCTGATAGTGACTGAAGAGTCACCATTAAAGTATGCCAGTCTTAGGGATGGTTTCTGTCCACCTACTTCCTTCCATATATATATGTATATATATTCATATATTCCTGTTTCATTGTATCACAGACTTGTGATATTTCTGTTAAAATTGGGCACTTGAAGAAAAACAAAACAGCCACTACTCCCATTCTCTGCATATGGGCTTTGTGCCAGGGAAGATCTGCACTGATTAGTAGGAACATCTTCTGAATCTTGGGGTTAATCCAAAGAATAGTGTCAGGTCTTCTCCAGTCTTTTCTGAGGAGCCTACATGCACCTCTCAAAATTCCCTAACATACACCTGCTCATTAATCAATGCATTTATTTTTTCATTCATCATTCACTCACTCACATAACTACCTATTTATCTAACAATACCATAATTAGCTGGCATTCATTCCCACTAAGTTGGAATATATGGAGGAGCAGAAAACTAAGATTTCTTATGTGAGTGAATGAGAATTTCAGCCAGTGCTGAAATAGGGCTTTGTCTCATAAATTTCCATCTGTCTCATGATGCTCCAATGTAAGTTTTATTTTTATACCAGATGTGTCTATTTTTATAGAGGTAAAGGAAGTAGACAGTACTATACTTAGAAGAGACAAAGAAAGTGGAATTTTATGAATGAAACTTTTTTCTTCTTTTATTAACCTTATTTTAAAGCTGGTGTAATGAGGATATCCCACAATTCCACTTTCAGAGTTTTATGATAGATGTTCAACATCAACTCTCCTAAACAGCCCAAGGGCATCATTTGCTTACAAAACTATCATTTTTCATCAGTCTAACACTTGCATTTAAATGCTTTTCCAGCTTTTGTTCCTCCTGCTTAGCTTTTTTAAAAATTATAATTGACATATAAGATTATATCAGCTTCAGGAGTACAACCTGATGATCTGATGTTTGTGTATATTGAAAATCTGTATAACTGTCATCACATATTACATTTTTCTTATAATAAATTTTAAGATCTACTACTTTAGTAACATTTAACTATGCAATGCATATTATAATGTCACTGTATTAAACACTGTACCTCAGGGATTTATTTATTTTACAGTGTTAAAGTTGTAACTTTTGATTCTCTACATCCATTAAGGTGTGAAGATTGAGCCTTAAAGATATCACTGATGATCACATAGAGGGAAAGAAAATGCAGAACTAGGATTTAAACACTGGTCTCCTCGATTATTTTCGACTCCAGAGAAAACAATCCCTTAACTGTGCACATATATTCCCTTGCTCTTGTTTTCATCTATGGATGTTAGGTTACATGTTACTCACTTCTAAAGCAAATATTTTACTACAGAATGATTAATGAGTTCTCTTTCCAATACCCTCAGTTTACCTGAGCTCACACCCCAAGCTAGTCTTCACCTTTGACTCTGAAATTAAATCTCCTTTATTCAGCTTTCCTTATCACAAGAGTGAATTTTTTAATCTCATATTTCAATGGACAGCTATTTGGCCAATTCCTTCACCTCTACCTTTCAGAAATGAACTTGGATTTAATATGTTAGCTGCCCATGTCTCAAGCAGTCATTCCAAACTTGAACTTTTTGTGGTTTTAGATAACAAACATTGGGTTGAACGGAAGAGGGAATATGGAGATCCCAGACTTACAGAACTTCATAAAATGATTGTGCAGAGTCTGGGGAAACCACAAGCTAAATTGCCACCTAACTCAGCTCCAATCTCACTGGAATCTAAGAGGCTGACTTCTTCATTTTCTCTGTTGCTCTTTCCTTCATTGTATCTTTGTCCCAGTCCTGTTGCTTTGGAGTTTTGTGATTTCTTTCTTTTTTTTTTTTAACTTTTTACATATTTATTTATTTTCCCTTTTGTTGCCCAGTTGTTTTATTGTTGTAGTTATTATTGTTGTTGTTGATGTCGTCGTCATTGGGTAGGACAGAGAGAAATGGAGAGAGGAGGGGGAGACCGAGAGCGGGAGAGAAAGAGAGACACCTGCAGACCTGCTTCACCACTTGTGAAGTGACCCCCTGCAGGTGGGGAGCCGGGGGCTCAAACCAGGATCCTTATGCTGGTCCTTGTGCTTCACGCACTTTGTGATTTCTACCCCCACAGACCTAGACATCACTGTTTCCCTCTGACAAGCTCCAGGCTGCTGCCCAGGCTCCTGGAAGGTCATATTTTCTTTTGCTCATCTGTTAAGGAAGATCACAGATGGAAGCATGATGTCACCTGCTGTAGCTCCTGGCTGTGCTGAGGAGAAACGCTGCATGTTCTCCAGGTGGGCAGCACTAAGACTTATCCATAGGTTGGTGATCTTACTCTGCTTATATGGTGCTGGGGTGCAGGGGAATGAACCTAGGACCTCTGGTGCATCAGGCAGGAAAGCCATTTGCATAACCATAATGCTGTCTCCCCCATATTCTTCCTTTTGTCCTGCCTCACCCTCTTTGCTTTGTACTTTACCCTGTGTGTTCCAAATCCACACAACCTCCCAAGTTTAGTCTTTGACTTAGGAGGTTCCTGGCCAGGACAAAAAGGTTAATGTTGGAATCCTGCTCTCCAGTGCTATACTAGAGGTGAACAGTAAGTGTTGGTGGTTAAAGTCTCAGAAATTCTTGTGAGCTACCCAATTGGTGTCACTTGATAGATCCCCTTTTTCTTTTCTTTCTTCTTCTTTTTTTAATATTTATTTATTTATTTATTTATTTATTATTGAATAGAGACAGAGATAAGTTGAGAGGGAAGGGGAAGATAAAGAGAGAAAGAGACAGAGAGACACCTACAGACCTGCTTCACCACTTGTGAAGCTTTTCCCTTGCAGGTGGGGACCATGGGTTTGAACCTGTGTCCTTGTGCACTGTAATGTGTGTGCTTAACCCGAGGAGCCACAGACTGGCCCTGATCCCCTTTGCTCTTTCCTGCTTTCTCTCCCTCAGTCTTTCCTCTGTGCATGTGTGTTTACCTGTCTAGCTCTTTCTCTGCACATACACACTCATTTTCACATGCTGCTGTGATCACTTACATACTTATACTGACACACATTTACCCTGTGCCCCTCTTATCACATATACACACTGACATCTTGTTTCAAACCATGAATTAAACTCCTCTGAAATTCAGCTTCAAGGGACCTCTGAAATCAGAGATTCAAGGAGAATATGTGCCAGGGGAGATAGTGCATTGATAGTGCAGAGGGGCCACACAGATGACGGAGAATCCACTCCCTGAAACAACATGGTATTATTGCTGAGTCTCTCTCTCTCTCATTAAGATGATATATATATATAGATAGATAGATAGATAGATAGATAGATAGATAGATTAATTCCAATCACTTCCTCATTTTCCCCATTGTTATTTATCCTTGAATGGGGAAGGATTTAAAATGTGTGTGTGTTCCACCAGTTATTTCTGTAGGTACTTCCATAAGGATTTATTATATATCACTACAACCAGTGGCAGGAAGTATTTGTAGCTACATTGCATGATTCATAGGAAAATTATGTATTTTGAAACTTATTCCCTTACTCTGGTTCTTCTGGCCCTTGAGCCAGAAGAGGGAAGAGAGGTCCTTGGAAAAGGAAGCAGGCTAAAGCTGGAGTTGAGGTGGGCCCCAAGGTGCTGTCTGCTGGGAAAGAATGGTCAGTAAGCAGGAAAGCTGATTTCTTGGGCAGACCATTGATGTTTCTGAACATCTGACAGACTGCTGGAAGCCGGTCTTGCAGAGGAGACCTTGCTCTGACCACACAGTCAGGGCAGAACATGGCTTCCTATGCTACCGAAAATGACAGTGACTCCCACACACTGGGCTCACTGCTCAAATTAGAGCTAAAAAATCACAGCAGTGGGTGTCCAAGGACTCAAAGCTTCATGAGGATAGTTACGATTCTCTTGACTGACTCTATTTTGAGCATTGCAATGACACATTTACATTAGGAGTCACACACAGGACCACAGAATCAGGAAGGCCTCTACTTTTGACCCATTCTGAGGCATCTGTTCTAAAATATATAGGGAGGAACCTAGTAAAACACACATAGTACCAAGAGCAAGCATCAGGGTTCAAGCCTGTAGCAGGGAAGCTTCACAAGTGGTGAAGCAGGTCTGCAGGTGTTTATCTTTCTCTCTCCCTCTCCATCTCCCTTTCCTTTTAAATTTATCTCTGTTCTAGCAAATAAAATAGGGGGAAAGTGTCTTCAGGGAGTCCCAGTAATAACTCTGGATGCAAAAAAAAAGAATCACACAGTTACAAAACTCAGTCATCAATTCAAATATCAGTTGCTCTTATTGTCAAGTAAGTGACCCAGCCTTCTGAATCTCAGCCTCTCAAGGCAGCTGGCCAATGATGTGCAGCCTTTGATTGGGGGCAATCCTGCTAGTCACACCTGCTTTGAGCAGGCCATCTTGGTAAATGTGACCAAGCTCCTCACTTATGAAGGATCCAAGATGGGCCACCTGGGCTGGTGTGCCTTTTAAAACATAGTACCTCAGTCACTACTGGGACACAAAACAGAAAAATCATGACAACATCTGGATTGCAGATCATTTAGGTAGAGGGGAAGGACAAGGCAAAGGTGATTCAATTCAGTCAGAAACTTAGCATGAAGCTGTCTATGCCAAGTAGAAGTAGGACTGGCTTCCTTGGCAATCATGCTTGTGGTGATATGTCTAATAACACTTCACCTTCTGCTTAGATTGACAGATTCCTGTTCCCACCTCAAGGCTTTGCCTAGAAAACAGCCAGACGTCACTGGGTTGTCTTTTTATTTGTCTGCTGGCCTTGATAGAGGTTAGTCCTGTATTGTAAGTTCTGTAAGCAGTTATAGTCTCAGAAGCCTTCTGCCAAGAAGCCATCACCATCCAGGCTGTTGGTTACCTGGGAAACAAGAGGCTTCAGCTATGGGCTAGGAGTTAGCTTATAGGACATGGTACAAGGTTTGCTGTGTGTGACCCATGTGAAAGTCCTAGTACCACATGGTCTGGAGCAAGCTCTGGTGCTGAACTATGGCTCTGGCTCCTGCTCTCTCTCTCTGTTTCTGTCTATATGAATACTTGTGATATTTGGCTGTTCTTTTTAGTTTATTACTAGGACTTCATCATTCTTTTTTTTTTTTTTCAGATAGAAAAAGAGAGACAAATAGGGGGAAGGGAAAGAGAGACAGTCAGGTGGTGGCACACCTCGTTGAGCACCCATGTTACAATATTCAGGGACACTGGTTCGAGCCCCTGGTCCCCACCTGCAGGGGGAAAGCTTTGCAAGTGGTAAAGCAGGCCTGCAGATATCTTTCTGTCTCTCTCCCTCTCTACCTCCCCTTCCCATCTTGATTTCTGACAGTCTCTATGCAATAAATAAAAAATAATTATTATTATTATTTTAAAAAGAAAAGGAGAGAGAAAGAAAGACAACATAGCATTAAAGCTCCTGGGGTTCAAATCTGAGCAGAGCACACGACAAGTTAAGCACACTATCCAGATGAGCTATTGAATATTTTGTCAACCTTAGTTTACACACACACACACACACACACACACACATAAGAAATATATGTGAAAATTCCACATAGATAAGGATATGTCTTATATCTAAAACAACTTGCTAGTGATTTCATAATGGTTTTTAAGATTCCAGGGATATAGTTCACACCCAGCCCACCAACAAAGTTCTGTGCTCCATCACCTCTAATAACCACCAGTTCTCACAAGCTCTTAGAGACAGCTTAGTTGTTTTTTTTTTCAAGTTCAAATACTTTTTATATATACCACATATTAGTGAAACCACTGGTAATTGCCGTTTAGTTCTTGTGTCACTACCCATGCTCATCTCCACTTCGACCCATTATGTTTCTATTTGAAATGAAAAAAATTTTTTAAAGAGGGTGAAGACCTAAATAAATCAGATTGTAAATGAAAGTAGAGATATCACAACAGACACCACAGAAATTCAACAGATCATGCAAGACTTCTTTTTTTAATTTTTTTAAATTTATTTTAAAAAAGGAGACATTAACAAAACCATAGGATAAGAGTACAACTCCATACAATTTCCACCACCAGATCTCCGTATCTCACCCCCTCCCTTGATAGCTTTCCCATTCTCTATCCCTCTGGGAGTATGGACCCAAGGTCATTGTGGGATGCAGAAGGTGGAAGGTCTGGCTTCTGTAATTGCTTCCCCACTGAACATGGGCGTTGACAGGTTGATCCATACTCCCAGTCTGTCTCTCTCTTTCCCTAGTAGGGGGGGGGGGGCTCTGGGGAAGCGGAGCTCCAGGACACATTGGTGAGGTCCTCTGTCCAGGGAAGTCTGGTCAGCATCATGCTGACATCTGGAACCTGGTGGCTGAAAAGAGAGTTAACATACAAAGTCAAACAAATTGTTGAACAATCATAGACCTAGAGGCTGGAATAGTGCAGATGAAGTGTTGGGGGGTACTCACTACAGACTATTGTGTACTTTTGCTTTCAGGTATATATTTTGCCCTAGTTTATGGATATGTGTGAACATATGATCTGTCTCATGAGACCTAGTCTATATCTAGGTTTTGGGACTTTGTGAGGAAATGAACCTCCTGGAATGGAATTAGAGAATACTATGAAAGGAAAGGTCTATGGGAGACTTCTATGAATAACTATATGCCATCTAGCTAGAGAACCTGGAAGAAATGGATGATTTCCTAGATACCTACAAACTTCCAAAATGAAATAAAGAGGATCTAGAAAATATGAACGGGTCAATCACAGCCAAAAAAATTGAAACAGTTATTAAAAACCTTCCCAAGGGGTGTTGGGTGGTAGCACAGCGGGTTAAGCGCATGTGTTGCAAAGCACAGGGACTGGCGTAAGGATCCCAGTTCGAGCCTCCGGCTCCCCACCTGTAGGGGAGTTGCTTCACAAGCGATGAAGCAGGTCTACAGGTGTCTATCTTTCTCTCTCCCCTCTCTGTCTTCTTTTCCTCTCTCCATTTCTCTCTGTCCTATCCAAAAACAACAACATCAATAATAACTACAACAATAAAAAAGGCAACAAAAGGGAATAAATAAATATTTTTCTAAAAATAAAAAACAAACCTTCCCAAGATAAAAGTCCTGAACCAGATGGTTTTACAAATGAATTCTACAAAATCTACAAGGAAGAGTTAAAACTTCTACTTTTAAAACTCTTCCAAAAGATCGAAGACACTGGGATACTACCTTCCAGCTTCTATGAAGTCAACATCGCTCTGACACCAAAATAAGACAGGGACAAAACCAAAAAAATAAAACTGCAGATCAATATCTCTGATGAACATAGATGCTAAAATATTGAACAAAATTCTACCCAACCGGATACAGCAGTATACTAAAAAGATGGTTCATAATGACCAAGTAGGGTCTATCCCAGGGATGAAAGGTTAGTTTAATGTATGTAACTAAATCAATGTGATCTACCACATCAATAAAAGCAAGACCAAAAACCACATGGTCATATCAATAGATGCCTCTGACAAAATACAACATCCCTTTATGATCAAAGCACTACAAAAAAAAAATGAGAATAGGTAGACTATTCCTCAAGATAGTGGAGTCTATATATAGCAAACCTACAGCCAACATCATAATCAATGCTGAAAAACTGGAAGCATTTCCCCTAAGATCAAGTAGAAGACAGGGCTACCTACTATCACCACATCTATGCAATGTAGTGTTGGAAGTTCTTGCCATAGCAATCAGGAAGGAGCAAGGAATTAAAGGGATACAGATTGGAAGAGAAGAAGTCAAACTCTCCCTTTTTGCAGATGACATGACAGTATACATAGAAAAACCTAAAAAATCCAGCAAGAGCCTTTTGGAAATCATCAGGCAAAGCAGTATGGTGTCAGGCTACAAAATTAACATATAAAAGTCAGTGGCATTCCTCTATGCAAACACTTAGTTAGAAGAAGTTGAAATCCAGAAATCAATTGCTTTTACTACAGCAACAAAAACAATAAAATATCTAGGAACAAACCTAACCAAAGAAGTGAAAGACTTGTGTACTGAAAATGATGGGTCACTAATCAAGGAAATTGAAAAAGACACAAAGAAGTGGAAAGATATCCCATGAATTAACATCATCAAAATGAATATACTACCCAGAGACATATACAAATTTAATGCTATCCCCATGAATATCCCAAGCACATTTTTTAGGAGAATAGAACAAAAGCTACAAATGTTTATCTGGAACCATCTATCTTAAGAAGAAAGAACAAAACTGGAGGCATCACACTCCCAGATCTCAGATTATATTATAGGGCCATTATAATCAAAACTGCTTGGTACTGGAATATAAATAGGTCCACTGATCAATGGAATAGAACGGAGAGTCCAGAAATAATCCCCCACACCTATGTACATCTAATCTTTGACAAAGGTGCCCAGACTATTAAATGGGGAAAGAAGAATCTCTTCAACAAATGATATTGGAAAAAAATTGGGTTGAAACATGCAGAAGAGTGAAACTGAACCACTTTATTCCACCAACAAAAAAGTAAATTCCAAATGGATCAAGGACTTGGATGTTAGACCATAAACTATCAGATACTCAGAGGAAAATATTGGTAGAACCCTTTTCCACACAAATTTAAAGACTTCTTTAATGAAACGAATCCAATTACAGACTAAGACAAGAATAAACCAATGGGACTACATCAAATTGAAAAGCTTCAGCACAACAGAATAAACCACTATTTAAACAAAGAGACCTCTCCCAGAGTGGGAGAAGATCTTTACATGCCATATATCAGACAAGAGTTTAATAACCAAAATATGTAAAGAGCTTGCCAAACTCAACAACAAGAATACAAATGACCCCATCCAAAAATAGGAAGAAGATATGGACAGTATATTCACCACAGAAGAGATCCAAAAGGTCGAGAAACACATAAAAAAATGTCCCAAGTCCCTGACTGTCAGAGAAATGCAAATAAACACAATGATGTGATACCACTACACTCATGTGAGAATGTCATACATCAGAAAAAATAACAGCAACAAGTGCTGGAGAGGTTGTAGGGACAAAGGGACCCTCCTGCACTGCTGGTGGGAATGTCAGTCCAACCACTATAGAGAGAAGTCTGGAGAACTCTCAAAAGGCTAAAATGGACCTACCTTATGATCCTGCAATTCCTTTCCTGGGGATATAGCCTAAGGTACCCAAGACACCCATCCAAAAAGATTTGTGTATACCCATGTTTATCGCAGCACAATTTGTAATAGCCAAAACCTAGAAGCAACCCAGGTGTCCAACATCAGATGTGTGGCTGAGTAACTTCTGGTATATATATATACAATGGAATACTACTTAGCTATTAAGAATGGTGATTTCACCATTTTCAACCCATCTTGAATGGAGTTTGAAGAAATCATTTTAAGTGAAATAAATCAGAAACAGGATTGATGTGAGATGATCTCACTTATAGGCAGTTGAAAAACAAGATCAGAAGAGAAAACACTAAGCAGAACCTGGACTGGAGTTGATGTATTGCACCAAAGTAAAAGATTCTGGGGTTAGTGGGAGGCAAATATATGTGTATTTGTATTTCCTGGAAAAGGATGACAGAGGACCTAGTGGGGGTTTTATTGTTATGTGGAAAACTAGTAATTGTTATGCATGTACAAACTATTGTATTTACTGGATTAATATAAAACATTAATCCCCTAATAAAGAAAAAAAACCAATCAGGTCAAAAACAATAGCTGTATCAGCACTGCTACTTGTAAAAATTAATAAATATTAGTATGTTTTTTAAAAAAAGAAATGCATCTTAAAAAATTAACATGTTGCCTGAAAACACTGAAAGGTCTTGGTGGCCTGGTGGTGTACCACCAATGAATGAAAGAATCAGTGAATCAATGAATCAATGAGTACTTCAGTAAACACTACAAAGGAAAAAACTGTTCCCAAATCCTGCTGTGGCGTCACTTTCTGCTTTAGGCAAGCAACTCTGTTTGCTCCCTCCACCCACTTTGCTTTTTCACTCTGGCTTCCAGGAGACTGTCTGGCTGCATCTGATTTACAGTTCACTAGACTTACTCTCTCCAGTCATTTCAATAAAGAAGCCACAATGAAAGTGTCAGGTGTATCCTTTCTCTCTTGTCTCAGAACTCAGGAGTAGAGCTTCACCCAGCCCTGTGCTGCCTCCCAAGGACATAACAGGAGCAATTTCACTGGGAATTTGGAAACTAATAGGTTCTGACTGAACTAAGCCCTGGAGCTTGTGGTTGTCAACAAGCTTTCTCAGTGCAGCAAAATCCAGCTCTTGCTGAGCTAATGCTGTTGTCTTGAGTTTGATTTATTTTCATTAGAATCAGAGATCCTCAGAAAGTTCAAAGCAGCTCTTCCAAACTTCTAGTCCTTCCTGATAGTGGGTGCAATGGGCATTTTCCTAGCAGATGTGTCTACTGGATAAGGTTTCCCTGGGTGTCAAGCAGGAGACACTGTAGGTTTCACATCCCAAGACAAGGCAGTTTAATGTGCTTGTTGGGATTGGGAGAAGTGCAGGGACTCCCTAAGTTCATGAATTTGGGCCTGTCAGAAGAGTCAGGATGTATTTTTCTATGTTTTGCTGTCCAAGATTGTACCATGACTTTTCCAATAGCCCAATATTTTGGATATAACTATATTTCATCACCCCTCTTGCCCTGTGGTCCCTGGTTTTTCTGAACTCTGCTACATGCATTCTGTTTCCTCTGGGAGCCCTCCTGTCCTAGAGACTAGGGTCTCTGGGTTATCCTCCTAAGCTTGACTTGTTGCACAACCTGAACTATCTTACTGCAAATGATAGACTAAGAAGACTACCTGGACTATGTTCCTAGAAAAATATAGAGGAAACAAAGGCTCCTTTTTTTGCTGATTGATTTTTTTTTTATTGCCACCAGTATAATTACTGGAACAGTGTCAGCTCTATGAAACCACCACTAGTGGAGCCCATTTTTTTTCTCTCTATTTTATTTGATAGGACAGAGAGAAATTGAAAAGCAAGGGGAGACAGGGAGAGAGAAAGGTAGATGGGGCTGGGTGGTGGCACATCTGGTTGAGTACATGTTACATTCCACAAGGACCTGGGTTCAAGT
This sequence comes from Erinaceus europaeus, assembly GCF_950295315.1. Classification (NCBI taxonomy): domain Eukaryota; kingdom Metazoa; phylum Chordata; class Mammalia; order Eulipotyphla; family Erinaceidae; genus Erinaceus; species Erinaceus europaeus. The sequence continues at coordinate 106,032,745 of NC_080162.1, read as the reverse complement.
CCCCAGCCCCTAACTGTAGGAGGAAAGATTCACGAGTGGTGAAGCAGGGATGCAGGTGTCTTTCTGTCTCTCTTCCCATATATTTCCCCTCTCCCTCTTGATTTCTTACTGTCTCTATGCAATAAATAATAATAATAATAAAATTTAAAGAAAGGGAGACACCTGTAGACCTGCTACACCACGTGTGAAGCTTCCCCCTGCAAGCTGGGAACTGGGGCTCAAACCTGGGTCCTAGCACATGTGCACTCAACATGGTGCACCACTACCCCACCCTTGAAACAAAGGTTCCTTGGCATCCCTTCAGTAGAGATGTGATGACTTCTCTAGTCTTTGAGTATATTGTTACCCCAGGGAAGTGGGTCTGTGGTTCTTCTGTGTGTCTGTCCCACTGCATTAGTTCTTGACACCTCAAAGGAAAGGAAGAACCAGTTTGTACTTTAACAAAAGCTTCTTGTCTTTCCTTGCTCTTGATGTATAAGCTCAGCAAATGTTCAGTCTTTGGTGAGTCCCTCATTAAAGCTTCTAAAGTATTAAAACTACTCACTTTATGCAGAATAAAAAATGCAGTGGGAACAAATATTGATTTTCCTCATCTTATTTAGCACTGTGTATTTGCGGAGTGCTTCTAGGCTGGGCCCCATTAACTAATAGCTGGGCCCCTGTGTGGGGGCGGCATCCACAAAAGCTTCATCAGTCTGAGGAAATAAAGACAGAGCCTGAATAGCAAGTGCCTGCCCCTATAGGACGGTCTTCTCCCATAGGGGTGAGGGATTGGCCAGGCCTGCCTCTGGGAGCTAGTCTCTGCCATCAAAGTACCCACTTCTAAAGGAGAGCTCCTGACACAGAACAGGGGGTTCTTAGAAAGTGGCTCAGTCAAAAGGATCTCTCTGCTTACAGATGCTGGTAGAGCTTATAATGTATTTTTCATGGGTTTCATCCATGAGACATGTTCCTATGCTGGGGATGCTTTTACTTCTCCATCCAAGGCTGAACTCCTCTTCTAAGGGTGACTTCCCCCGAGACACGCAATCTAGCCAGAGTTGCCCCTGGTCCTTTGCAAGGTCTGTATGAGCTACAAAGACCTGGTCATGGACTGACCAGAACTCACTCTAACAGTCCTGCAGGCTGCCAAGTCTGAGAGGAAAGGCAGTCAGCTCAGAGCAGGTGCAAAGCTGGGGAAAGGTATGAGGATGGTGTGTGTTTGCCATCAATATGCATGGCATCTAGTAAGACCAGGGCATGGGAAAGCCACAGGTTTGAGCCTCACCTTGTTCTATAGCACCTGTTTCCATTTCAATGGCCCCCAAACAATTATCCAAAAAGTACAAGGAAAGACAGATATGCAGTGCTAGGGTACATTAAAACCCACCTACCGCCTTATCAGAAATTATTCTTGGAAGTACAGCAGAGTCACATGGGAATGACCTTCTTGGTCTGTTAGCAAGAAAGGCTAGAATGACATTGCCAAGGCAACAGGTAATGCAAGTGTCTAAATATTACAGTGAAACTGACCATTCAGAAGGGACAGGCTCTGATGGAGGTGTTATACTGCCCTCACCATTACAGCACCTTCTAGAGCCATTAAAAGACAGACAAAAAGAGAAAATCATTAATCACTGTGGAAATTATTGCCACCAGCGTTATAGCTGGAACCTGGTGCCTACAGTAAGAATCTCCCTCCCCCCCCTTTCTTTTGCGGATAGAGACAGAAATATGGAGAAATTTTCAAAACCTTTTTGAAAAAACTTTATTTACTATTTATTGGATGGAGACAGAGAGAAATTGAGAGAGGAAAGGGAGAGGGAAATGGAGAGGCAGAGAGAGAGAGAGAGCACTGTAGCACTTCTTTACCACTTATGAAGCTTTCCTCCTGCAAGTGGGGACTGAGGGCTTGAGAAAATGTATACTCAATGATGTGTGCCACCATCTGGCTTCCAGAGGATAAAATCTTACAAAATAAAATAAAAATAAATTCATTGTGCAAATTTAAAGACGTTGTTTTCAAAGCAGTAATGTGTGGGGTTGACAAATCACATGGGAATTAGAAGAGAGATCTCACACAAGAAACACATCTAAAAATAGTTGACAGTAAGCCCCTCTGCAACCGCCTCAGAGTGGCAAAGCCCCACCCACCTTTGTTTATTAGGTACTCATTCACTGTGCTTCATTCTGAACCAGACTGTCAAAACCTCACTTTACCAACAAGTGAAATTGCCTCCTGTTTGTTCCATCTTTCTCATAAGACATCTGTTTTGCTGACAATGGATTCGTCATGCTTGGCCTCTTCTGACTGATAGAGGAGAATATACTGCCCCTGACCTGCAAGCAGAGATGCTGATGTTTAATGTTGCTCATTATGGGATGTCGGGAGTAGAAGACAACTTCCAAATGTAGAGAGATGGCTCTGGGAAAAGCTGGTGTCCCTGAAACCAGAAGCCTGACAGCCTCTGCATCATTTTTTTTTCTGGCTGAAATAAATTGATTCTGTCATCAGCAAGCTAAATGCAATCATGATTTTGACTGGAACCATAAATTTTATTTAAATTATAGTTATAAGAGAGCAGGGGATAGATCAGAGCAAAGGGTTTTGCAGAGATAAGTGAGTTCCCCTTCAACTAAGATTCTCGGGATTTTTATTATTCATAGTAAAAATGTCCTGGTGGATAAACACCTATGTGTCAAAAAAAAAAAAAAAAAGTAGGTCACAACAACACCCCTTTGATAATTAGGAACATGCTCATATTAGCCTGTCCATTTCTAGAATGATGATATGAACAGTTCCACAATCCTTCATCTTTAGTCAAATAACCATATGTCATGAAATAGCTTTTAAGTAAACATTTAGGTAGCTGGGATTTTTCCAAAGGACATATAGCAAATGGTAAAACATTAAAAAGGGCTGAGAAGAAAGCTACGAAAGTGATGTGAGAACAGCAAGAGCCTTTATGTCAGAACCACAACACATTCCTTTTAGCATCGTCAGGCTCATCATGAAGAAAGTTCAGGTTGGTATGACATGAAAAACAACAAACACAGGTTAGTCTCTTTCTCTTCCTGAACACTTAAGCTCATCACTTCCCCTGGAAGGACATAAAAAGCAAATTTCTCATTCTCCTTAACTGTGTTGTAGAAAATCTATTTCAGGGGGACTGGTGGTGACGCACCTGGTTGAGTATACATGTTACAATGCACAAGGACCCAGGTTCAAGTCCCCGGTCCCCCCCCTATGGGGGAAAGCTTCACAAGTGGTAAAGTGGTGCTGCAGGTGTCTCTCTGTCTCTCTTCCTCTTTATCCCCCACACTTGATTTCTGGCTGTCTCTATCCAATAAATAAAGATAATTTAATAAAAAAGAAAAAAAGAAAATCTATTTCAGAAAGCATGACCAAAGAGTCAACGATTCCCTTTCTCTACCCTTTCTCACAGGACAAAATCTCTGCTCAAGCTCAGCAGGTCAGATCTTTCTTATAGGGCATACAGTAAGAGTCAAGTTGCTTATAGTAGAGGCCAGCAGGCCTTTCCAGTGTCCCATTCTTAAAGTATAGGCTTTGCAAGAGGGATAGAGAGACAGCATAGTGATTATGCAAAAGATTTTCATGCTTAAGTCTCAGGTCTCAGGTTCAATCTCCAGTAGCACTAGAAGCCTGAGGTAAGCAGTGCTCTGGTATCTATCGTCTCTGTCTCTCTCTCCCTCTTTCTTGCATTGCCTATTTCTTTTTTTATTTTTTTCTCCTATATTTGAGGATTAATATTTTACATACTATAGTAAATACAATAGTTTGTACATGCATCGTTATTTCTTAGTTTTCCACATAACAATGCAACCCCCACTAGGTCCTTTTCCAGGGCCCGTACTCTTCCCCTGCCCCCCATCCACCCCAAAGTCTTTTTCTTTGCTGCAATCCATCAACTCCAGTCCAGCTTCTGCTTAGTGTTTTCTCTTCTGATCTTGTTTTTCAACTTCTGCCTGAGAGTGAGATCATCCCATATTCATCCTTCTGCTTCTGACTTACTTCGCTTAACATGACTTTTTCAAGCTCCATCAAAGTAGTATTCCACTGTGTATATATACCAAAAGCTGCTCAGCCATTCATCTGTTGCTGGACACATGGGTTGCTTCCATGTTTTGGCTATTACAAATTGTGCTGCTAAGGACTGGGAGTATGGACCGACCAGTCAACGCCCATGTTCAGCGGGGAAGCAATTACAGAAGCCAGACCTTCTACCTTCTGCAACCCTCAACGACCCTGGGTCCATGCTCCCAGAGGGATAGAGAATGGGAAAGCTATCGGGGGAGGGGGTGGGATATGGAGATTGGGCGGTGGGAATTGTGTGGAGTTGTACCCCTCCTACCTTATGTTTTTGTTCATTAATCCTTTCTTAAATAAAAAATTAAAAATAAATAAATAAATAAAAATAAAGTCTTAATAATAGTAAATAAAAAACAAACAACAAAAAAAAACAAATTGTGCTGCTAAGAACATAGGTGGTTGGGGGTGAATACAGATCCCAGAAAAAGATGACAGAGAACCTAGTGGGGGTTGTATTGTTATGTTGGAAACTGAGAAATGTTATGTACAGACTATTGTATTTACTGTCAAATGTAAAACATTAATCCCCAATAAAAAAATTAAAAAAAAAACTCTTTTTCTTTAAAGTACATAATAAAAGGAGATGTCAGCAAATAGTTAGCCTACATAGTGGTGAAGTAGTGCTACTCTATCTCTCTTCCTCTCTATCCCCCCCCATAGCCTTCCCTCTTGATTTCTGGCTGTCTCTATCCACAGGACCTATATTTGCCCCCACCAACCCCAGAGTCTTTTACTTTGGTGCAATATACCAACTCCAGTCCAGGTTCTGCTTAGTGTTTTCTGATCTTGTTTTTTCAATTGCCTGTGAGATCATCTCACATTAATACTTCTGTTTCTGATTTATTTCACTTAAAATGATTTCTTCAAGCTCCATCCAAGATTGGCTGAAAATGGTGAAATCACCATTCTTAATAGTCGAGTAGTATTCCACTGTATATATAATTTAAGAAAGGAGACATTAACAAAACCGTAGGATAGGAGGGGTACAACTCCACACAATTCCCACCACCCAATCTCCATATTCCATCCCCTCCTCTGATAGCTTTCTCATTCTCTATCCCTCTGGGAGTATGGATCCAGGGTCCTGTGGGTTGCAGAAGGTGGAAGGTCTGGCTTCTGTAATCGCTTCCCCAGTGAACATGGGCATTGACTGGTCAATCCATACTCCCAGTCTGCCTCTCTCTTCCCCTCGTAGGGTGGGTCTCTGGGGAAGCAGAGCTCCAGTATACATTGGTGGGGTTGTCAGTCCAGGGAAGTCTGGTCGGCATCATGCTGGCATCCGGGACCTGGTGGCTGAAAAGAGAGTTAACATACAAAGCTGTGAAGGACCGCTCAGGCGGAGGAGCAGCAGGAAGGATCAGGGAATTCTGAAGGTGACCACCTGGTGGGTCAGGAGGAGAACAGAATACAACACACTCTGTTGGAGGGTGAATCCGAACTCAAGTTTTATTTAGCAAGTGAGAGTTTATATATCCTTCAGTTTTACATAAACAATATCTGGAACAAAGCTCATTTCTTGATTAGATGGCCTTGCAGTTTTATACAGTAATGTCGTACTTCATGGGGTGATGCATTTCTGAGTAATAGGCTTAGCAGATAGTATTTTCGTAGAGTTTTAACATATTTCATAAGAGGAGGTGAGTAAGTATTATTAAGAATTTTTTCTAAAACTTTATGTATTTGATGACCCATAACTTCGTCTACCTCATTTCTTGTTCATCCGTATCTAATCTAGGAACAGGGGCTGTTTGTCCCCGATTACACAGCATCATTACCATGTACATAATGAAAATAATAATCAGAGTTTCCAATTTAGATCTGCTCAGGATGCCAAGACCCACTCCCAGAATTCTTCTTCCTTGAAGAGAGTTTTCCTGGGTGCTGACCCTGTCAGACCCATCATTCTGGATTTAAGTGGGGCATGGCACAAAACCAAACAAATTGTTGAGCAATCAGGGACCTAAAGGCTGGAATAGTGCAAATGAAGTGTTGGGAGGGGGGGGTACTCTCTGCAGACTCTTGTGTACTTCTGCTTTCAGGTGTATATTTTTCCCTGGTTTATGGACACATGTGAATATATGCTCTATATCAGGGGACCTGGTCTATATCTAGGTTTGGGGACTCCATTGTATATTTATACCACAAGTTACTCAGCCACTCATCAAATGTAGGACACCTAGGTTGCTTCTAGGTTTTGGCAATTACAAATTGTGCTGCAATGAGCATGGGTATACACAAATATTTTTGGATGGGTGTGTTGGGTTCCTTAGGATATATCCCCAGGAGAGGAATTGCAGGAACATAGGGTAGGTCCATTTTTAGCCTTCTGAGAGTTCCCCAGACTGTTCTCCACAGAGGCTGGACCAACTGACATTCCCACCAGCAGTGTAGGAGGGTTCCTTTGACCCCACACCTTCTCCAGCATTTGCTGCTGTTACCTTTTCTTTTTTATATATTTATTTAATTTATTTATTCCCTTTTGTTGCCCTTGTTGTTTTATTGTTGTAGTTATTATTGTTGTTGTCAGGGTAGGATAGGACAGAGAGAAATGGAGAGAGGAGGGGAAGACAGAGAGGGGAAGAGAAAGACAGACACCTGCAGACCTGCTTCACCGCCTGTGAAGTGACTCCCCTGCAGGTGGGGAGACGGGGCTCGAACCGGGATCCTTATGCCGGTCCTTGTGCTTTGCGCCACCTGAGCTTAACCCGCTGCTCTACAGCCAGACTCCCTTGCTGTTATCTTTTCTGATGTATGACATTCTCACAGGAGTGAAGTGATATCTCATTGTTGTCTTTATTTGCATTTCTCTGACAATCAGAGACTTGGAGCATTTTTTCATGTGTTTCTCGGCCTTTAGGATCTCTTCAGTGGTGAATATTCTGTCCAAGTCCCCCCCCCCCCCCATTTTTGGATGGGGTTATTTGTTGTCTTGTTGTTGAGTCTGGCAAGATCTTTATATATGTTGGTTATTAAACTCTTATCTCATATATATGGAATGTAAAGATCTTCTCCCATTCTGTGAGGGGTCTCTTGGTTTGGGTAGTGGTTTCTTTTGCTATGAAGAAGCTTTTTAATTTGATGTAGTCCCATAGGTTTATACTTGACTTAGTCTCCATTGTAATTGGATTCATTTCATTGAAGATGTCTTTAAAATTTATGCAGAAAAGAGTTCTACCAATATTTTCTTCTAAGTATCTGATAGTTTGTGGTCTAACATCCAAGTCCTTGATCCACTTGGAATTTACTTTTGTATTTGGTGAAATACAGTGGTTCAGTTTCATTCTTCTGCATGTTTCAACCCATTGTTTCAAACACCATTTGTTAAAGAGACTCTGCTTTCCCCATTTAATAGTCTGAGCCCCTTTGTCAAAGATTAGATGTCCATAGGTGTGGGGCCTCATTTCTGGGCTCTCAATTCTATTCCACTGGTCAGTGTGTCTATTCATGTTCCAGTACCAAGCAGTTTTGATGACAACAGCCCTATAATACAATTTGAAATCTGGGAGTGTGATGCCTCTGGTTCTGTTCTTTTTTCTCAAGATTGCTTTGGCAATTCTAGGCCTTTTGTGGTTCCAGATAAACATTTGTAGCATTTGTTCTATTCTCCTAAAAAATGTGCTTGGGATATTCATGGGGATAGCATTAAATCTGTAGATGTCTCTGGGTAGTATATTCATTTTGATGATGTTAATTCTACCAACCCATGAACATGAAATATCTTTCTACTTCTTTGTGTCTTTTTAAATTTCCTTGAGTAGTGACTCATAATTTTCAGTACACAAGTCTTTCATTTCTTTGGTTAGGTTTGTTCCTAGATATTTTGTTGTTTTTGTTGCTATAGTAAAAGGAATTGATTTCTGGATTTCAGTGTCTTCTAACTTAGTGTTTGCATACAGGAATGCCACTGACTTTTGAATGTTAATTTCGTAGCCTGGCACCTTACTGTATTGCCTGATGATTTCCAGGAGCTTCTTGCTGGATTCCTTAGGTTTTCCTGTGTATACTGTCATGTCATCTGCAAATAAGGAGAGTTTGACTTCTTCTCTTCCAATTTGTATGCCTTTAATTCCTTGCTCCTGCCTGATTGCTATGGCAAGAACTTCCAACACTATGTTGAATAGTAATGGGGATAGTGGGCAGCCCTGTCTAGTACCTGATCTGAGTGGAAATGCTTCCAGTTTTTCACCATTGAGTATGATGTTGGTTGTAGGTTTGCTATATATAGACTCCACTATCTTCAGGAATTTTCCATCTATTCCCATTTTTTGTAGTGTTTTGATTATAAAGGGATGTTGTATTTTGTCAAAGGCTTTCTCTGTATCTATTGATATGACCATGTGGTTTTTGGTCTTGCTTTCGTTGATGTGGTGGATCACATTGATTGATTTACATATATTAAACCAACCTTGCATGCCTGGGATAAACCCCATTTGGTCATGATGAACAATCTTTTTGATATACTGCTGTATCCGGTTGGCTAGAATTTTTTTCAATATTTTCGCATCTACATTCATCAGAGATATTGGTCAGTAGTTTTCTTTTTTTCTGTCTGCTTTTGGTATCAGAGTGATGTTGGCTTCATAGAAGCTAGCAGGGAGTATTCCAATGTCTTCAATCTTCTGGAAGACTTTTAAAAGTAGAGGTATTAGTTCTTCTTTGAAGGTTTTGTAGAATTCATTTGTAAAACCATCTGGTCCAGGACTTTTATTTTTGGGGAGATTTTTGATAACTGTTTCAATTTCATTAGCTGTGATGGGCCTGTTCATGGTATCCACTTCCTCTTTACTTAGTTTTGGAAGTTGGTAGATATCTAGGAAATTGTCCATTTCTTCCAGGTTCTCTAGCTTGGTGGCATATAGATGTTCATAGAAGCCTCGCATGATATGTTGAATTTCTGCGGTGTCTGTTGTGATATCTCCTCTTTCATTTACTATCCGATTTATTTGGGTCTTCTCCCTTTTTTGTTTTTTGAGTCTGGCAAACCTTTAGGTTTGTCAATTTTGTTTACTCTTTCGAAGAACCAACATTTACTTTCGTTGATCTTTTGTATGGTTTTCCTATTCTCACATTTATTTATTTCTGCCCTAACTTTAGTGATTTCTGTCCTTCTGCTTGCTTTAGGGTGCCTTTGTTGTTCTTCTTCTAGGTCTTTAAGATGTGCAATCAGGTTGTTTATTTGTGCTTTTTCATATTTCATTTGTGTGCTTATATAGCTATGAACTTCCCTCTTGGGACTGCTTTACCTGTGTCTCAGATATTTTGATAGCTTGTGTCTTCATTTTCATTGAACTCTCGAAACATTTTGATTTCTTCCTTGATTTCCTCTTTGACCCAGAAGTTGTTAAGAAGTGTACTGTAGAGCTTCCACATTTTGGGACTGTTACGAATCTTTTGTTGATTGTTAAGTGTTAGTTTAATTCCACTGTGGTCTGAGAAGATGCTTGGGATGATTTCAATGCTCTTGAATTGGCTGATGCTGTCTTTGTGGCCTAACATGTGGTTTATCCTTGAGATTTGAGTAAAATGTGTATTCCAGTTTCTTGGGATGAATGACTCTGAAAATGTCCAATAGTTCTAGTTTATCTATCTCTTCATTTAGCTCCCTTATGTCTTTTTTTAATTTTTTATTCAAGAAAGGATTAATTAACAAAACCTGAGCAAAGCTCAGCAAACTTAGCACCAAAAAAGCAAATGATCCCATCCAATAATGGGCAGAGTATATGAACAAAACATTCACTACAGAGGAGATCCAAAAGGCTAATAAACATATGAACAACTGCTCTAGATCACTGCTTGTCAGAGAAATGCAAATTAAGACAACACTAAGATACCACCTCACTCCTGTAAGAATGGCATACATCAAAAAGGACAGCAGCAACAAAATGCTGGAGAGGTTGTGGGGACAGAGGAACTCTTTTCCATTGCTGGTGGGAATGTAAATTGGTACAGCCTCTGTGGAGAGCAGTCTGGAAAACTCTCAGAAGGCTAGACATGGACCTTCCATGTGATCCAGTAATTCCCCTTATGTCTTGATTTTCTTTTTTTTTTTATGTCTTGATTTTCTTTTTTTTTTTTAATTTAAGAAAGTATTAATTAACAAAACCATAGGGTAGGAGGGGTACAATTCCACACAATTCCCACCACCCATTCTCCATATCCCACTGCCTCCCCTGATGCTTTCCCATTCTCTATCCCTCTGGGAGCATGGACCCAGGGTCATTGTGGGTTGCAGAAGGAAGAAGGTCTGGCTTCTCTAATTGCTTCCCCGCTGAACATGGGCGTTGACTGGTCGGTCCATACTCCCAGTCTGCCTCTCTCTTTCCCTAGTAGGGTGGGTCTCTGGGGAAGTGGAGCTCTAGGACACATTGTGAGGTCTTCAGTCTAGGGAAACCTGGTCAGCATCCTGAGGACATCTGGAACCTGGTGATTGAAAAGAGAGTTAATATACGAAGCCAAACAAGTTGTTGAGCAATCATGGACCCAAAGCTTGGAATAGTGGAGAGGAAGTGTTAGGGGGATACTCACTGCAAACTCTAGTGCACTTCTGCTTTCAGGTATATATTTTGCAGTAGTTTATGGATACGTGTGAACATATGCTCTCTTTCACAGAAACTGGTGTATATCTAGGTTTTGGGACTTTGTTAGAAAGTGAACCACCTCAGCGGGGAAGCAATTACAGAAGCCAGACCCTCTACCTTCTGCAACCCTCAACGACCCTGGGTCCATGCTCCCAGAGGGCTAGAGAATGGGAAGGCTATCATGGGAGAGGGTGGGTTATGGGGATTGGGTGGTGGGAATTGTGTGGAGTTGTACCCCTCCTACCTTATGCTTTTGTTCACTAATCCTTTCTTAAATTAAAAATTTAAATTAAAAAAAAAATGTAATGAAAAAAAAAAAAAAAAAAAGAAAGTGAACCACCTGAGATGGAATTAGAGTATACTATGAAAGGAAAGGTCTCACCCGAGTAATGAAGCTGAAGGGTTGTCATTCCACACGTGAAGTCTCTGGACACAGTCTGAAGTGAAGCATGTTGAGGTGGCAATCGTTGTGTTGGTTAGGTTGTGATCGGCAGATGCAATATTATTTGATATGGATTGGGAGAGGCATACGGGAAAGTGGGCCCTATCCAATGGTTCCTGGACTGGGGGAAGTAGAGGCTCTATAGTGGAGATGTGAGGTTCCTGCTGGCTTAGGGTTCAAAAAGACAATGGTTAGTTAATGTCATCATCACATTATTTGGTAATTGGGTTAACTTTGAAAAGTCCTTTTGTTAGGGTTTGCTGTACAGTACCCAGTATCTTGTATATAGCTGTGCTATTGGTTGCTTCGGATCTACTTGGTCTAGGCTTTTGAGAGAGTCTGCATATCAATTACACTGCATATATTGAGAAAAGATTCAGTTTGTGTTTTGAAAAACTTTGAGACATACAATTAATTTTCCCCCTCTTGTATTAATTAACTAGTGATGTATATGACTACATTTTACTAGGAGTGTACATAAACACCATTCCCACCACCAAAAGACTATGACCCATCCCTCCCACCCACTTCCACCCCCCACTGGCCCAGGAAGCTGTATGTCTACCCCTTACCTCAGGGTTATTACTTTGGTGCCCTACTTACAATTTGGTCAGGTCCTGCTTTTAGTTTCCCTTTCAGATGTTCTTCCTCAACTTCTGTTGATGAGTGGTATCATCCCATACTCATCTTTATCTTTCTGACTTAGCTCACTTAACATAATTCCTTCTAGCTCCGTCCAAGATGGGTCAGAGAAGGTGGGTTCATTGTTCTTGATAGCTGCATAGTATTCCATTGTGTATTCTTTATTGATTTTCTGCCTCGATGATCTGTCAAGTTGAGAGAGTGGGGTGTTGAAGTCCCCTACTATGATTGTGTTACTGTTAATATATTGCTGTAGCTCTTTCAGTAGAAGTTTGATGTATTTAGAATACTTCTCTTTAGGTGCATAGATGTTAATAATTGTTAAGTCCTCTTCATTGATCCTCTGAGCATTAAGTAGTGTCCATTCCTATCTTTTTTAATCTTATCTATTTTAAAGTCTATCATGTCAGATATGAGAATAGCTGTTCCTGCCCTTTTTTGTGGGCCATTGGCTTGTATGATAGCTTTCCATACTTTCACTTTAATTCTATGTTTGTCTTGTTGAGTTAGGTGAGTTTCCTGTAGACAGCATATTGTTGGGTTGTGTTTTCTGATCCATCTTCCTACTCTGTGTCTTTTAATAGGTGAATTCAGGCCATTGACATTTATTGATATCAAAGATTGAAGATATTTTAAGGCCATTCTTATTGAGTTTTAGAGTGTTTTGATAGATGGCCTATTTGTGGTGGTCTGATTGTTTATAGGAGACCTCTCAGAACTTCTTTCAGGACAGGCTTGGTGATGGTTGACTCCTTCAACTGTTGCTTGTCTGAGAAGGTTTTGACGCCTGCATCTAATCTGAATGACAGTCTAGCAGGATATAGTATTCTTGGCTGAAAGCCTTTCTCATTGAGCACTCGATAGATATCTTGCCATTCTCTTCTGGCCTGTAGTGTTTGTATGGAGAAGTCTGCTGCTAATCTTATGGGTTTTCCTTTGTAGGTGACTCTTTGTTTTTCTCTTGCAGCCTTCAGGATCCTTTCTTTATCCTTATTCCCTTCCATTCTAAGTATGATATGTCTTGGTGTCTTTAGGTCTGGTTTAATTCTGTTTGGGACCTTCTGGGCTTCCTGAATCTTTATGTCTTTTATGTTGTCTAGACTAGAGAAGTTTTCAGCAATTATGGTCTGGAAAATGCTTTCTTCCTCTCTTTCTCTTTCTTCCCCTGGTATGCCAATAATGCATATATTGTTTCTTTTGAAGTCATCCCATAAGACTCTGTTGTTGTTTTCAGCATCTCTTAATCTCTTTTTGAGATCTTTTACTTCTTTTGTGGTTGTCTCTAATTCATCCTCAATCTTGCTAATTCTCTCTTCAGCCTCATAGATTTTATTCTCTCTGCCCTCTACTGTTTTCTGGAGTTCATCTGTTTTGTTGCCCTGTTCTGATACTGTTTTAGCTTGTTCAGCTAGTTGCATTCTTAGCTCAGCGATTTCAGCTTTCAGCTCTCTAATAACCATGAGATAATTAGTATTTTCTTCCATATTCTCATTTGTTGTTCCTGCATTTCTGATTACAATTTTTTCAAATTCTTTACTCACTCCTGTTATTATTTCCTTGGCTAATGTTTGGATGTTGAACTCGTTATTTTGTGCTTCACCCTCTGGAGGACTTTTAGCTGGACTCTTGTCCTGGTTCGAGTCTCCAATATTTTTTCTTGTTGTTTTAACCATTTTATATATTATGTTATGAGTTCCCTTTATCAGTACTTTTCAAATTATTGATCACTATTGCCTGGATTGACTTGTGTCTAAGTTAATTAAAGGGTTCACAGTGGTGGAAGTTAACAGTAGTTTCAATCCCTGAGTTGGAGCTCAGTGGTTTAAAAGCCTCTTTTTTTTTTTTTCTTCCCTATAGGCTATGGGAGCCTGAGGGCTTTTAAACTGTCAATAGGCTTCTTAGCTTAATAACTGACTCCTGACCAAGAGATAAAGCAGGGTGTGGCAGAGATAATCCAGTGGTTATGCAAAGAGACTTTCACAGCCCCTCAGCTATGCTACCGAGGTATGGTTCTTCTGAGTATCTTCTCCCCATTTTTGGATGGGTTCATTTGTATTCTTGTTGTTGAATTTGGCAAGCTCTTTATATATTTTGGTTTTAAATTCTTGACTGATATATGGCATGTAGAGATCTTCTCTCATTCTGTAAGAGGTCTCTTTGTTTGTTGAGATTTTCAAATTCTTTATATATTCTGGTTATTAGCCTCTTGTCTGATGTATGGCATTTAAGTATCTTCTCCCATTCTGTGAGGGGTCTCATGGTTTGGGTAGTAGTTTCTTTTGCTGTGCAGAAGCTTTATAATTTGATGTAGTCCCATAGGTTTATAATTGCCTTAGTCTTCTTTGTAATTGGATTTGTTTCATTGATGATGTTGCTAAAGTTTATGTGGAAAAGGGTTCTTCCAATATTTTCCTCTAAATATTTGATAGTTTATGGTCTAACAACCAAGTCCTTGATCCACTGGAATTAATTGTGTTTGGTAAATATAGTGGTTCAGTTTCATTCTTCTGCATGTTTCAACCCATTTTTTCCAACATCATTTGTTGAAGAGATTCTTCTTTCCCCATTTAATAGTCTGGGCACCTTTGTCAAAGATTAGATGTCCGTGGGTATAGGGACTTAATTTTGGGCTCTCAATTCTATTCCACTGGTCAGTGTGTCTATTCATGTTCCAGTACCAAGCAGTTTTGATTACAGTAGCCCTATAATACAATCTGAGATCTGGGAATGTGATGCCTCCAGTTCTGTTGTTTCTTCTTAAGGTTTTTTTGGCAGTTCTAGGTATTTTCTGGTTCCTGATAAACATTCGTAGCATTTGTTCTAATCTACTAAAATTGTGGTTAGGATCTTGATGGGGATAGCATTAAATTTGTATATGGCTCTGGGTAGTATATTCATTTTGATGATGTCAGTTCTTCCAACCCATGAATATGGAATGTCTTTTCACCTCTTTGTGTCTTTTTCTGTTTCCTTGAGTAGTGACTCATCATTTTCAGTACACAAGTCTTTCACTTCTTTGGTTAGGTTTGTTCCTATATATTTTATTGTTTTTGTTGCTATAGTAAAAGGAATTGATTTCTTGATTTCATCTTCTTCTAACTTAGTGTTAGCATAGAGAAATGCCACTGACTTTTGAGTGTTAATTTTGTGGCCTCACACCATACTGCTTTGCCTGATGATTTCCAAAAGTTTCTTGCTGGATTTTTTAGGTTTTTCTATGTATACTTTCATGTCATCTGCAAATAGGGAGAGTTTGACTTCTTCTCTTCCAATCTGTATCCATTTAATTCCTTGCTCCTGGCTGATTGCTATGGCAATAACTTCCAACACTATGTTGAATACTAATGGTGATAGTCGGAGCCCTGTCTAGTACCTGATCTGAGTGAAAATGCTTCCAGTCTTGCTTTTGTTGATGTGATCACATTGATTGATTTACATATATTAAGCCAACCTTTCATGCCTGGAATATACCTCACTTGGTCATATTGAGCAATCTTTTTAATATACTGCTGTGTTCAGTTGGCAAGAATTTTGCTCAATATTTTAGCATCTATGTTAAGTAGTGTACTGTGGAGCTTCCACATTCTGAGACTATTACTAATCTTTAGTTTATTGTTAAGTGTTAGTTTAATTACACTGTGGTCTGAGAAGATGCTTGAGATGATTTCAGTGCTCTTGATTTTGCTGATGCTGTCTGTGGCCTAACATGTGGTCAATCCTTGAAAATGACCCATGTGGACTTGAATACAATGTGTATTACAGTTTCTTGGGATGAATGACTCTGAAAATGTCCAATAGTTCTAGTTTATCTATCTCTTCATTTAGCTTCCTCATTTCTTTATTGATTTTCTGCCTGGATGATCTGTCAAATTGAGAGAGTAGGGTGCTGAAGTCCCCTACTATGATTGTGTTGCTGTTAATATATTGCTTTCAATAGATGTCTGATTTATTTAGATGGCTTCTCATTGGGTGCACAGGTGTTAATAAGTGTTAAGTCCTCTTGATTGACTGATTCTCTGAGCATTAAGTAGTGTGCATCCCTATCTTTTTATATTTTATCTATTTAAAGTCTGTCTTGTCAGATATAAGAATAGTTGTTCCTGCCCTTTTTTGTGGGCCATTGGCTTGTATGATAGCTTTCCATACTTTCACTTTAAGTCTGTGTTTGTCTTGTTGAGTTAGATGGGTTTCCTGTAGACAGCATATTGTTGGGTTGTATTTTCTGATCCATCTTCCTACTCTGTGTCTTTTAATAGGTGAATTCAGGCCATTGACATTTATTGATATCAAAGATTGAAGATATCTTAATGCCATTCTTGTATATTTTTAGAGTATTCTGATATATGGCATATTGATGGTGGTCTAACTTTTTATAGGAGACCTTTCAGAACTTCTTTCAGGGAAGGCTTGGTGATAGTTCATTCTTTCAACTGTTGCTTGTCTGAGAAAGTTTTGATGCCTCCAGCTAGTCTGAATGACAGCAGGATACAGTATTCTTGGTTGAAAGCCTTTCCCATTGAGCACTCAACAGATATCTTGCCATTACCTTTTGGCATGTAGTGCTTGTGTGGAGAAATCTGCTGCTAATCTTATGCGTTTTCCTCTGTAGCTAACTCTGTTTTCCTCTTGTAGCTTTCAGGGTCCTTTCTTTATCCTTATTCCTTTTCATTCTAAATATGATGACTATTGGTGTATTTAAGTCTGGATTAATTTTGTTTAAGATGCTCTGGGCTTCTTGAACCTTTATGTCACTTATGTTGTCTAGACTACAGAAGTTCTCAGCTATTATGTCCTGGAGAATTTTTTCTTCAACTCCCGCTCTTTCTTCCTCTGGTAAGCCAATAATTCATATATTATTTCTTTTGAAGTCATCCCATAGGTCTCTGTTGTTGTCTTCAGCATCTCTTAATCTGTTTTTTAGATATCTTACTTCTTTTTTAGTTGTCTCTAATTCATCCTCGATCTTGCTAATTCTGTCTTTAGCCTAATTTATTCTATTCTCTTTCCCCTCTACTGTTTTCTGGAGTTCATCTATTTGGTTACCCTTTTTTGATACTGTTTTAGCTAGTTCAGCTAGTCATGTTCTTAGCTCAGCTGTTTCAGCTTTCAACTCTCTAAATACCTCTCAATAATTAGTGCTTTCTTCAGAGAATCATCTGTTGTTTTTGAATTTCTGATGACAATTCTTTTTTATTTAATATTTTAATTTATTTATTCACTTTTGTTGCCCTTGTTATTTTATTGTTGTTGTTGATGATGATGTCATTGTTGGATAGGACAGAGAGAAATGGAGAGAGGTGGGGAAGACATAGAGGGAGAGAGAAAAATAGATACCTGCAGACCTGCTTCACTGCCTGTGAAGCAACTTCCCTGCAGGTGGGGAGCTGGGGCTTGAACCGGGATCCTTATGACAGTCCTTGCACTTTGTACCATGTGCGTTTAATCCACTGTGCTACCACCCTACTCCTGTGGTTTAACCATTCTACACTTAGCGCCACCTGCACTTAATCCACTGCACTACTGCCCAACTCCCCTGATGACAATTCTTTCAATCTCTTTACTCACTCCTGTGATTATTTCCTTAACAATCATTTGGATGCTGACCTCACTGTTTTTTTGTTCAACCTTTGGGGGCCTTTTAGCTGGACTCTTGTCCTGGTTCATTTCTCCAATATTTCTTCTTGTTGGTTTAACCATTCTTTTTTTTTAAGTTTTAATTTTATTTATTAATTTTCCTTTTTTTACCCTTGTCTTTTTATTGTTGTTGTAGTTATTGTTGTTGTTATTAATGTCGCCATTGTTAGCACAGAGAGAAATGGAGAGGAGGGGAAGACAGAGGGGGGAGAGAAAGATAGACACCTGCAGACCTGCTTCACCACCTGTGAAGCGACTCCCCTGCAGGTGGGGAGCCGGGGACTCAAACAGGGATCCTTATGACAGTCCTTGCACTTTGTGCCATGTGCGCTTAATCTGCTGTGCTACCACCCTACTCCTGTGGTTTAACCATTCTACATAGTATGTTGTGAGGTCCCTCTATCAATACTTTTCAAATTGCTGATCATTCTTGCCTGAATTTACTTGTGTCTAAGTAAGGTACTTAAAGAGTCCACAACTGTGAACATTAACAGTTGTTTCAATCCCTGAGTTGGAGCACAGGGGCTGTTCAAAGCCTCTTTTGTTCTTTTTCTTCCCTGTAGGCTATGGGAGTTTGAGGGCTTTTAAACTATAAGTAGGCTTCTTAGCTTAATCCCTCACTCCTGACCAAGAGATAAGTCAGGGTAAGGGAGAAATAGCACAGTGGTTATGCAATGAGATTCTCACACCCCAGGAATCCAAAACTACTGTTTCAATTCAGTATCACTGCTAAGCCAGGCAGCACTGCTGGGCCCTGTGAGTTTCTAAACAAGTCCCATTTATAGTCTGTAGGTTCTGAGGATATTATTCACCATGTTCCCATCAGGAGAATAATGTGGAAAGGCTCTATACAGCCCCACCGTTTGGCCACTGAGGTGTAGCTCTTCTCCTGAGTTTGCTGGTCTGTTCTCTGTTTCCAGATGTCAACATAAGGCATCTCCCCTGCTGCTCCAGCTTCTGAGGGCAGTAGAAATGGAGAATCACAGTTGCATTTGGTGATTCTCAGAGGAGTCCTCTCTTCCCTTCAACAGTCTTTTTGTTGGTAAAGCAGACTGGAGGTGGTGCCTCAACTGGTAAACTGCCGGACTGTTACCAGTGCTCAATCTTTCCTTAGGCTCTTCCCTGTCCATGAGCCACATGTGTTTGCATCACCTGTGGTTTGGTGGGTTCCTGAAGTCATTTTAGTCCTGCCTTGTTACGGTCCCAGATGATCTCCTTTGGTATTCCTAGTGACCCAGAAGAGGAGTAGCCCAATATCCTTTCATCTAGTTCTTTTACCTCTTCCCCCAGAGTCCTTTGCTTTGGTGCAATGCATTATTCCCAGTGTGTTTTCCCTTACTGTTCTTTGTTCATAAGTTCCACCTATAAGTGAAATCATTTGGTAGTGATGATTTAGGCAAGCTAGAGCTTGTCTCCCTCAACATAATTCCTTCAAATTCTGACCAAGATATTTCCAAGGAAATGACCTTATCATTTTTAGTAGCTGCACAGTATCCCATGTGTGTATGTACTATAGTTTTCATAGCCATTCATCAGTCACTGGGCATCTGGGTTGCTTCCCTGTTTAGTGGCTTCTGTGTCCTTAGAACCATAGGGTTTAGTCTCCTGAGCTTGGAAGAGAAGACTTCCCATCCAACAATTTTCACACCTCAGCCTCTAGCTCATTCTCTGCTTTACCCTGTTCTATGAATGTGCACACTTGAGCATCTCTATGTTTTTTTGTGGGTTGATATCTCCAGAGTGGCCTAAAGTTGCATTAAGACTCAATACTGTTGGGACCATGTGTAAGCCTGATAGAGCTTAGGTAGAACCACCCCCATCCTTGGATGGAGGTCTGAGAAGATAACCTCTTGGTAAGTCTCTCTCAACCTAGGTAAGCATAAGGGAGGAAACTCAGACTTGGTTCTTTCCTTCTTGACTCTCAGGCCCACAGAAACCCCAGTACTTCCCTCCATTAACTGCAGGCCACATGGCCACAGATTCACTTATTCAAAGTCACCTTCTGATCACAGAAGAACATACCTTATCACACACTTTATCACACACCTCAGACCCCAGACAAGAGAAATTCCAAACTATATGGCTTTTTGATATCCATCTTCTCTCTGTCTCACACCTATGCTTCTCTCAAATACCTTTGGATAATTAAGTTGCTTGCATCATGGAGAATAACTGTCTTGTATCTGATGAATTCCTGTCATACCACCCCCCTATCTTAGGGGCATGCCGACCGTTAAAAAACCTGAAATTTATGACATATTTCAACAATAATTCCCGTCATTGTTTTTCTATTTAACTCATGTCCACCTTGCTAATAAATGAGTTCTGAATTCTTAACTTGCTGGAGAGCTCCCTGGTGTCTTTTACTTAGTGTCACCCCTGTCATGAGTGAGAAAGAACCAGTCAGTTACCTTTCCCCTGGAGATCACCCCAACCAGAGAGACCCCGACACAATACTCACTCTGATAGCTCATACTAGACTTTTCTAGATAGTCACCCTGTCTTCAAGCTCCCAAAATGACTGGGCCTCCTTGCCCATCACTACTATGCAGGTGGAGTCCAGAATATGGGCTTAATTTTCTTTTCTGTTTCTGGGCCTTCTTTGCACAGGCTGCAAATCCATGCAGGTGCATCAGTTAGTGGATTGTGTACACACACATTCCTTGAGAAGTTGAGAATGTCCCATTCAAAGAAAAATACTTTTAACCCATCAGCTAACCCATTAGGGTTAAATTAAATACTTTTAACCCATTAGGGGGCCCTAATCAGGGAGTCCTGAGATTCCCAAACAGACATGATGGGCCTAGACCTCGAATAAATCCCTTTCTCCATTGTTAGCAGTCATTTCTATCAGGAACAACACAATAGAACTCTTTGTGGGCCCCCAGAGGACCTTGCCCTCAACTTGGATCAACAATAGTAGAGAATGTTCCATCCTCTGAAGGGAGGATGGACAATATACTCTATGCTACACCTAAGGAAGATGGGTCCTGATATTGGGGCAGCTTGGAATGCTCCTACACATGAGCATAGAATGTGAGCTCAGATCTAGAGGGAAGCAAATGTCTTATAGACTCCTAAGCTGAATATGGGCCCCAGATCACATTAAATCGATGGGATTTACAGTCAACAATATTTATACCTCTTTCCCATATTAGGGACCTACTCTCTTCTCTGATCCAGCTTTCTGGTCCTTTTTCCAGCCATGACATCACCTCCCCAGACAATAACTTGGATCCACCTGCATGTCGGTTTTCAGGCTCAGGGGAAAAAAGAAAAAGAAAAAACCTCATATAGCCACAGGCCCTTTGGAATATAACTGAAGTTTGCCTACTAGCTATCTACAAAATGGAGGACCCCCAACTCATCATCTGCAGTATTCCAGCCCTTAGGTCTATGATTGGTCAACAATTTGGTTTTGTATGTTAACTCTCTTTTCAGCCACCAGGTTCCAGATGCTATGAGGATGCTGACCAGACTTCCCTTGATAGACAACCCCACCAATGTGTCCTGAGGCTCTGATTCCCCAGAGCCCTTCCCCACTAGGGAAAGAGAGAGACAGGCTGGAAGTATGGATCAACCTGTCAACACTCATGTTCAGCAGGGATGCAATTACAGAAGCCAGACCTTCCACCTTCTGCATCCCACAATGACCTTGGGTCCATACTCCTACCTTGGGTCCATACTCCTAGAGGGTTGAAGAATAGGAAAGCTACCAGGGGAGAGGATGGGATACAGAGTTCTGGTGGTGGAAACTGTGTGGAGCTGTACCCCTCTTATCCTATGGTTTAGTCAATGTTCCCTTTTTATAAATAAAAAATTTAGAAGAAAGAAAGAAGGAAAGAAAGAAAAATGCAGTTTACCTGTATATTAGCTGTCAGGCTCAGGCAAAATTAGTAAAGCCATGGGCCCTTTGGAATATACCTAAAATAGACTTGCAAGCTTCTTCCAGCATGAAGACCTGAAATTTCATCTACTCTATTCTTTTTAAATATTTATTTATTCCCTTTTTTTTCTTGTTGCTTTATTGTTGTAGTTGTTGTTGTTGTTGGATAGTACAGAGAGAAATGGAGAGAGGAGAGGAAGACAGAGAGGAGGAGAGAAAGATAGACACTTGCAGATCTGCTTCACCCCTACAGGAGGAGAGCCAGGGGCTCGAACCGGTATCCTTTCGCCAGTCCTTGAGCTTTGCGCCACCTGCGCTTAACCTGCTGTGCTACCATCTAACTCCCTCATCTGTTCTATTCTTACCTTACCTTTAAGTTCCTGATTATTAAACAATTTGTTCTGGTTTATATATATATATATATATATATATATATATATTTTTTTTTTTTTTTTTTTTTTTTAAGGGACCCTGGGTGCTGGGGCAAAGGACTTCTACTCAACCATTAGGTTAGCCTATTGGATAACCTTAGTCATCTGCTTTGAGGTTGAGTATACTTAACTGTAAAAGGGGGTGAATGGTTTTCAGACTCCTGATTCTATAAATATCAGTTTAAAAAAAAAAAAAAGTATGGTGGAGAAAGACCTGGAAGATATACAACAACAGACTGATGACACTTGTTCTTGGTGATGGAGTGCTGGCTGAACTTTCCTCTTTCTTCCCCACCCTTCCTCTCCCTCTCCCTCTCATTACTACCAGGGTTATCACTGATCTTGATACCTGCATGATGAATCCCCTGCTCCTGTGTGTTCTGATTTTTTTTTTTAATATTTAGTTATTATACACTGAGGATAGAAGGAAGGGTGTGGGGAGGGGAGAGAGAGAGAGAGAGAAACAGAGCATCACACATTCACATGCCGTGCTGAAGATTGAATTCTAGATCTCATTCTTGAGAGTTCAAGGCTTTATTCACTACGTCACCTTCCAGACTGCAGTTCTGCTCTTTCCTCCTTCCCTTCCTTCCCCCCACTTCCTTTTCAGTCTCATTTCATTTTTTTCTCTTTTTTTTTAATTGGGGAATTAATGTTTTACATTCAACAGTAAGTACAATAGTTTGTACATGCATAACATTCCCCAGTTTCCCATATAACAATACAACCCCCACTAGGTCCTCTGAATCCTTCTTGGACTTGTATCCTCCCCACCCACCCCAGAGTCTTTTACTTTGCTGCAATATGCCAATTCCATTTCAGGTTCTACTTGTGTTTTCTTTTCTGATCTTGTTTTTCAACTTCTGCCTCAGAGTGAGATCATCCCATATTCATCCTTCTGTTTCTGACTTATTTCCTTCAACATGATTTTTTCAAGGTCCATCCAAGATAGGTTGAAAACAGTGAAGTCACCATTCTTTACAGCTGAGTAGTATTCCATTGTGTATATAGACCACAACTTGCTCAGCCACTCATCTGTTGTTGAACACCTGAGTTGCTTCCAGGTTTTGGCTATTACAAATTGTGCTGCCAAGAATATATGTGTACACAGATCTTTTTAGATGGATATGTTGGGTTCCTTAGGATATATCCCCAGGAGAGGAATTGCAGGATCCTAGGGTAAGTCCATTTCTAGCCTTCTGAGAGTTCTCCAGACTGTTCTCCACAGAGGTTGGACACATTTATATTCCCACCAGCAGTGCAGGAGGGTTCCTTTGACCCCACACCCTCTCCAGCATTTGCTGATATTACTTTTTCTGATGTATGACATTCTCACAGGAATGAAGTGGTATCTCCTTGTTTTCTTTATTTGCATTTCTCTGACAATCAGAGACTTGGAGCATTTTTTCATGTGTTTCTCAGCCTTTTGGATCTCTTCTGTGGTGAATATTCTGTCCAAGTCCTCCCCCCATTTTTGGATGGGGTTATTTGTTGTCTTGTGGTTGAGTCTGGCAAGCTCTTTATATATGTTGGTTATTAAACTCTTATCTCATATATATGGCATGTAAAGATCTTCTCCCATTCTGTGAGGGGTCTCTTGGTTTGGGTAGTGGTTTCTTTTGCTATGAAGAAGCTTTTTAATTTGATGTAGTCCCATAGGTTTATACTTGACTTAGTCTTCTTTGTAACTGGATTCGTTTCATTGAAGATGTCTTTAAAATTTATGCAGAAAAGAGTTCTGCCAATATTTTCTTCTAAGTATCTGATAGTTTGTGGTCTAACATCCAAGTCCTTGATCCACTTGGAATTTACTTTTGTATTTGGTGAAATACAGTGGTTCAGTTTCATTCTGCATGTTTCAACCCATTGTTTCCAACACCATTTGTTGAAGAGACTCTGCTTTCCCCATTTAATAGTCTGGACCCCTTTGTCAAAGATTAGATGTCCATAGGTGTGGGGGCTCACTTCTAGGCTCTCAATTCTATTCCACTGGTCAGTGTGTCTATTCATGTTCCAGTACCAAGCAGTTTTGATGACAACAGCCCTATAATACAATTTGAAATCTGGGAGTGTGATGCCTCTGGTTCTGTTCTTTTTTCTCAAGATTGCTTTGGCAATTCTAGGCCTTTTGTGGTTCCAGATAAACATTTGTAGCATTTTTTCTATTCTCCTAAAAAATGTGCTTGGGATATTCATGGGGATAGCATTAAATCTGTAGATGTCTCTGGGTAGTATATTCATTTTGATGATGTTAATTCTACCAACCCATGAACATGGAATATCTTTCTACTTCTTTGTGTCTTTTTCAATTTCCTTGAGTAGTGACTCATAATTTTCAGTACACAAGTCTTTCATTTCTTTGGTTAGGTTTGTTCCTAGATATTTTGTTGTTTTTGTTGCTATAGTAAAAGGAATTGATTTCTGGATTTCAGTGTCTTCTAACTTAGTGTTTGCATACAGGAATGCCACTGACTTTTGAATGTTAATTTTGTAGCCTGACCCCTTACTGTATTGCATGATGATTTCCAGAAGCTTCTTGCTGGATTCCTTAGGTTTTCCTGTGTATACTGTCATGTCATCTGCAAATAAGGAGAGTTTGACTTCTTCTCTTCCAATCTGTATCCCTTTAATTCCTTGCTTCTGCCTGATTGCTATGGCAAGAACTTCTAACACTATGTTGAATAGTAATGGTGATAGAGGGCAGCCCTGTCTAGTACCTGATCTGAGTGGAAATGCTTCCAGTTTTTCACCATTGAGTATGATGTTGGCTGTAGGTTTGCTATATATAGACTCCACTATCTTCAGGACTTTTATTGTTGGGGAGATTTTTGATAACTGTTTCAATTTCATTAGCTGTGATGGGCCCGTTCATGTTATCCACTTCCTCTTTACTTAGTTTTGGAAGTTGATAGGTATCTAGGAAATCATCCATTTCTTCTCTAGCTTGGTGGCATATAGTTGTTCATAGAAGCCTCGCATGATATGTTGGATTTCTGCCGTGTCTGTTGTGATATCTCCTCTTTCATTTAGTATCCGACTTATTTGGGTCTTCTCCCTTTTTTGTTTTGTCCGCTGAGAAGTACTTTGATCACTAAATTAGGCTTCTTACATCAACCTGAACTGCATTCAAAGTGTCAGAGGCCTTGTAAGTAGACTTAATCAGGTAGAGGAAAGAGTTTCAACACTAGAAGATAAACAAAAAATAAATTAGGCTTATTGTCTCTTCCAGAAACACCTTATAAGCAAATAACTTATTTAATTATATCCCCCGTCGACACAAAAAGATAAAAGAAGAAATGAATGAGTATAAAAACAAAGAGACTATTAGCATTAGGGAAAAATTAAGGAAGCATAAAAATGTTTCTTTGAACAGTTTAATAAAATTATAAACCTTTTACAAGTCTAATAAAGACAGAAAAATAAAATATATGTATTTCATATATAAAACACTCTTTAAAGGACAAAGCTTTGCAATGTTGCTGGGATGGGTTTCAGATGCTTTGAGAATGGAGTTAAAGTTGATATGAGTGTCTAAAGGGTAGTATTCCAGATGCTAGTGGTGATGGAAACATCCTGTGTCTTGGCTGTGTTGATGCTGATATCCTGACGGTGATATTAGATTGTAGTCCTGGACTAAACCAAAGCTATTTCTCCTTACATTATAATTTAAATATTTATTGGCTATTGAAAATACACAAATAATATCTAGGACAATGGCAGAGGCAAGTCAGGCCTGCTGTATGGCACAGCCCTAGCAGGATAGGGCTAACTGCAAAGCGGGAAGTCCTAAGACTAAACTGAAGCTATTTTTCCATACATTGACAATTTGAGGACTTATTGGCTATTGAAAATACACAAATATTACCTGAGGACAATGGCATAGGCAAGTCAGGCCTGCTGTATGGCACAGCCCCAGCAGGCAAGGACTAACTGCAAAGTGGAAAGTCCTGGACTAAACTGAAGCTATTTTCCTTACTTGGTCATTTAAAGACCCGTTGGCTATAATTGGATATGCACAAATAATACCTGGGGACAATAAAAGGAGATCCCTGGGGGAAGTACATTCTGACAATTATGGCAGTGAATGTGACAAGACTAAAAATGGCCTAAGAGCTGAAACTGCTGTACCCACTGGGAGGCTTTCAGAAAAAGAGCCATTTTGTCACCATTACAGCTTCTCTATTAGCTGGACTCAGACCAAAAACCAGAACTATGGGTAGCTTGTAGCATGAGTGGCAGACTGTGGTTTCCATCTAAATATAAAGAGGCCCTATTGCTTACCCTCACCTATAAACACCCTGCTTCCACTTACAGGCATCCATGATGAGTATTAGGTTGTGTAGTTAAATAGCTAATGTTAGGATATATGGGTAGAAGTAAGTAAACTTTCATTAGCTAAAACTTAGTGAACTTTCATATATGCAAAGGTTAAGCAGAAGAGAGCCCCCATGGTGTGAGTTTACTTTATAGCAGAAGATTTCTTTAGGTGGACAGCCAACTGTGATCTAGTTAGACCCATCCAAGAATGGGTTAAAAAGAAAAGCTATTAGATTTAGCTCCAGAGAAAAGTGTTTATTCATACAGAAGGTCAGAACAGGGAGATGCCCAAAACACAGATGGTCATTTCAAGGGAACTTTCAAGGGGAAATTTAGACTGCTCCAGACCAAAGAAACGTTCAAGCGGAGATCAAGATGCTCCAGACCTAGGGAACTTTCTAAGGAAAACATACCTATAATAATAATAATGCTGTTTAAGGTTATTCCTGATATTAAAGAAAACAATTATACATGATGTCATCTGTATTCTTGATGTTAATGAAAATAATCTTACATAATGTCAACTACATCCGGGCAAAAAGTGTGTAAATAATAAACCTCTGCAGACAGAGAGCAGAGAAGCCTCTCTCCTGCACCTGAAGCAGCTGACATGTCTCTCACTTTTTCTTCATTGCCAACTCCCCCTTTCCTTCAGAGACTCTTAATTACTTTCACTGGGGCTGGCTCCCAGCACATTGTTTTATTTATCCATGTACTTTTCATCTTCCTGGTATTCAGAGATTTCCTGTTCTCATCCTATCATTGATATCTACTTTGATTCCACTGCATTAATAGTACATATTTCACCAACAGATGCGTGGTTAGAGCAGATGTGTGTATATTCAAGATGGAGTATTACATGTTCTTGTTTGCTACAGCATGGATGGAATCATGGAGGGAGGGAATCATGGATGGAGGGAATCATGTTATATGTAATGAGCCAGGAGAAGGAATGAACACAGGACCATCTTACAGATGTGCTCTAAGAAGCTAAGAAAAGGCAATCCAGGGTGAATCATTAGTGGATTGTGGTCTATCAGAGCAAATTCAGGGACTCAGAAGGGGGAAGGATGGGGCACAAAGATGAGGCTGGGGATCTAAGTCCTAGGGTAAAATAAGATGATGGTTTGGTTGAGAGTGAAATATACTGATATTTATCTAGGAGACGTGTTATTTATCTAGGAGACATGTTACAACAATTTTTTTACAACAATAATTCTGTAATTCAATATTCCATCAATCAAATGATACTAGAAAAAATAGATCAATAAAATTGGGGTTGGAGAGTTTACCCACCAATTTATGCCCCCACCCCCAAATTGCGTGCTTTCTTAGCTATTAGTCCTTTAAATTTGCTGGGGTTTGTTTTATCATGAAGGGCAGACTCTGTCTAGTATAGGCTCTTAGAACATCTCTGTATTTTGCTGAATTAGATTATTGCTCTATAAAGGCTGATTTGTTTCTGCTGATCAACAGTGTTGTTGAATTCTATATACTTACTGATTTCTGTCTAGTTAGTGGATGAAGTGTTGGAAAAGAGGGAATTGAAAATTCCAGCTATAACTGTGATCTTGACTCCTTAATTTTTAAATTAATTTTCATTATATTTATTTATTTACTGGATAGAGACAGTCCAAAATTCAGAGGGAAGGGGGTGATAAGAAAAGAGACAGAGTGACACCTGGAGCATGGCTTCACCACTCATGAAGCTTTCCCCCTGCAAATAGGGACTGGGGGCTCAAACCTGTGTTCTTATACACTATAACATATACACTCAGTCAAGTGTGCCACCACCCAGCCCTTTTCCTTACTTAAAAAAAAAATTTATTTATAGAAAGGAAACATTGACAAAACTATAGGATAAGAGAGGTACAACTCCACACAATTCCCACCATCAGAACTCCTTATTTCATCCCCCTCCCCTGATAGCATTCCTATTCTTTATCACTCTGGTAGTATGGACCCAGGGTCATTATGGGGTACAGAAGGTGGAAGATTTGGCTTCTGTAATTGCTTCCCTACTGAATATGGGCATTTACAGGTTGATCCATACTCCCAGCCTGTCTCTTTCTTTCCTTAGTGGGGCAGGGCTCTGGGGAAGTGGGGTTCCAGGACACATTGGTGGGGTTGTCTGTCCAGGGAAGTCTGGCTGGCATAACGGTAGCATCTGGAACCTGGTGGCTGAAAAGAGAGTTAACATATAAAGGCAAACAAATTGTTGACTAATCATGAACCTAAAGGCTGGAATAGTGCGGATGAAGAGTTGGTGGGGTCCTCCATTTTGTAGATAGCTAGTAGGCATATTTTAGTTAAATTCCAAAGGGCCTGTGGCTATACTAGGTTTTTTCTTTTTCTTTTTCCCTGAGCCTGAAATCTGATATGCCAGTGGATCCAAGTTATTGTTTGGGGAGATGATGTCATGGCTGGAAAAAGAACCAGAAAGCTGCATGAGGGAAAAGAGTAGCTCCCAAGTACAGGAAAGGTATATATAAATATTGTTGACTGTAAATCCCATCAATTTGATGTGATCTGGGGCCCATAATCAGCTTAGGAGCCTATGTGACCTCTGCATCCCTGTAGATCTGAGCTCACATTCTGTGGTCATGAGTAAGAACATTCCAAGTTGCATCTTCCTCAGGTGGAGCACAGAGTATATTGTCCATACTTCCTTCAGAAGATGGAACATTCTCTACCATTGTTGATCCAAGTTGAGGGCAAGGTCCTCTGGGGGCCTACAAAGGGGACTATTGTGTTGTTCCTGATAGAGATGACTGGTAACATTAGGGAGAAGGATTTATAAAGTATGCCAGTCTCTTGCCCTTGTTCAGCTTTTGTAGTCCTTCCTTTGATAAAGTTAGCTTTGGAGTGTCTGAGGCATTGTAACAGGAAGTAGGCTCTGGTCACTCTCTCTTCTTCCAAAGGCGCCAATCTCCTCATGAAGGCTCCAGCCCCCTAACTAAACTTTACCTACTTACTTCTGCAGGGCCTCTCTTCCTAATATTATCACACTGAGGAGCAGAGCTCCAACATGTGAATTTTTAGTTCATAGCAGGTACTGTGTCTAATGGGTGGCCAACACTATATCATTTCTTCTCCAAAACAGAAGTTTCCGGGTACATCTGGGTGACAAGTCTAGCAGATGGAGACTTGTCTCAAGTGGCCTCCCCCAGGGCTCTGTTCTGGCTCCTACGCTATTTAATATTTACATCAATGACCTCCCAGAAACTTCTTCAAGGAAGTTCATCTACACCGATGACATCTGCTGTGCAACTCAGGCATCCAAGTTCGACATCCTCGAGGAAACACTCACGAAAGACATGTCTCTGATATCTGATTACTGTAAAAAATGGCGACTAATCCCTAGCACTGCAAAAACGGTATCATCTGTTTTCCATCTATACCATGCCTCGGCCTCGCGTGAGCTTAATGTGCAGCTTGGCGATATGAGAATCCGGCATGAAGCCCAGCCAGTCTATCTTGGCGTTACTCTCGATCGCACTCTGTCATTTCACAAACATCTCATAAAAACTGCAGCAAAGGTGGGCGCAAGGAATAACATCATTGCAAGACTATCCAGCTCCTCATGGGGCGTGAGCGCTTCCACACTACGATCATCATCTCTGGCATTATGCTACTCCACTGCAGAATACTGTGCCCCAGTATGGTTCTGTAGCCCCCATGTCCACTTGGTTGATTCCAAATTATATTCCTCCATGAGGATAATTTCTGGAACCATCCGTTCCACCCCGGTTCCATGGCTGCCAGTTCTTAGCAACATCACCCCGCCAGATATTCGTCGGGATGCGGCATCATCTAAGTTCATTTCCCACATCTATGCTCGACCGGACCTGCCAATATACGCGGATATCTTTGCCCACCCTGTCCAACGCTTGACGACTCGTCACCCAATCTGGTCTCCTACACCTACACTGAACTCCTCTGTTCCAGTCTCTTGGAAACAGAGTTGGCAGTCAGCTGAGGTAAAGAACAAACACCTCATCACAGACCCCTGCAAGCGTCAACCCGGCTTTGACCTAGCACGTTAGGATTGGGCCCTCCTCAATCGCTATTGAACAGGCCATGGCCGGTGCGCCGCTATGTTCCATCGCTGGGGAGCCAGAGACGACCCGAACTGCCCCTGCGGCTACAGACAGACTATGACCCACATAATCAATGACTGCCACCTCTCCAGATTCAAAGGAGGTCTCGAAACTTTACATTGGCTCAACCTGACGCTGTTGACTGGCTACGGAAGAAGGGCAAACGCTAGAAGAAGAAACTGTGTCTAATGTATCAACTCTTTCGAGGTTTGCAACACCAGTGTGTTATCCAGTACCTGTGCAGGCACCGATGAATGCTGGTTGAACTAATAATTAGGCAATGAATTTAAAGGACTTGAAATAGTGCATATCAAAAGCAGTTTTTTTCAAAATGTTCTGATTTTGATGACAAGTAGAGATGAGTGATGTGACTGACAGCTGAGGTGTTACTCTAGGCATCCCATGTGTGTAATCTAGAGCAGAGTTGTTCCAATTGTACATCAAAAATATTATCAATAGATTTGTGTGAACTTTAATATCTCAGTGCTGAATGCTAAGGAAAACACCAGAACAGGAGTCAGACGGTAGCCCAGCGGGGTAAGTGCACATGGCGCAAAGTGCAAGGACTGGCATAAGGATCCCAGTTCAAGCCCCCAGCTCCCCACCTGCAGGGAGGTTGCTTCACAGGCAGTGAAGCAGGTCTGCAGGTGTCTGTCTTTCTCTCCTCCTGTCTCCCCTCTTCTCTTGTTTTCTCTCTGTCCTATCCAACAACAACAGCAATGACAGCAACAACAATAATAATAACAACAAGGGTAACAATAAGGGCAACAAAATGAGAAAAATGGCCTCCAGGAGCAGTGGCACCAAGCCCCAGCAATAACCCTGGAGGCAATAAATAAATAAATAACACCATAACTTGAGAAAGTACACTGTGGGGAGGATTTTCTGACTTTTACTATTACTAAGGGAAACTCTAACCTTGTCTTCAGGTCACTTTAGTCATCTGGGCAGGGTAGGAAGTTCTGCCAGATAACAGCCACATTCACTGAGCAAGGGACTAGGATGCCAGGGAGCCCAATGGAGAGCTCTAGCAATGGTATAACATTACTGTCTCATCATTTTATGGAGCTTTAAGTAAATCCAATTCCATTAATGACTAAAAAAAAAAAGTTTGATTTAGTGGCTATCAATTTCTAAAATGTCAATGCTATTCTAAAGTAAACAGGAGTGGGATTTGTCTTCCCTGAAATTGAATTCCTGCTCAGTAGATAACCTGTTATTGATGCCACAGCCTCTGAGGAAGTGCAGTGTTTCAGAGGCATGGGCAGGGCTGGGCTGTGCAGAGACAGAAGTAATGAACTGGGATACGATCAGATTTGTTCTCATGCAATTAACATAGACTAAATAAGACAAATGATCTTAAAGGTTCCAGCTGAGACCTTTCATTGCTAAGGACTGCAGTTACCAGTAAGCATTGGTTTAAACTAGATAAGTAGATAATCTGGGGCACAGAGCTTGGGTGTCTATGGTATATTACAAATGTAAGGCCTCTAGCTAAGGGCAAAAACAGAAGAAAATCCCATTCTGAAGGAGCAGGATCTCCGTAAAGCCACCTGAATATTTTTTCTATCCTCAATTCATGCCCCAGCATTGAACCTGTTTTTGACCATAGATTACAACTCTGAATTCTAAGATTATTGTATAGAAAGTTCAGAACTTGATCCTGGATATCTCCTTCTCTCTCTATGAAGCTCTCCACTATCATTTAGTGAGGAATGGAGACCCAACCTGTAATCAGCTTTAACATGCTAACCCATGATTGACTCACCCTAGAATTGGCTCTTTCAGCCTTGGTCAAAACTTCATAAATGGATTCATTATTTATCTCTTATTACAGGTGACCTCTGAGTCGGGATTATGCAGCTGAGTTATTTCTGAGTACTTAACCAACAAAATCCATGAGAAATTATAATTGTTTATTATTTGTTCTTAAGCAACTCAGTTTTAGATTAGTTTATGAAGCAGTAGTAAATAATTGCATGTCTTTGACTACTTGAACCACTCTAAGCTACTGAAAGAGCAGAGTTTAGTTATGGCCTCGGGGTTTGGTGTGCATTTCTTTTTCAACTTAAATACAGTTTTGTTTTTGTGGGTTGTCATCTGGTTCACTCCCTTATTTTATTGACAGTTATGTTTGAATGCCATTTTCCAGGAAAGCCCCTTTACCTCTCTCAACCTGCTTCCACATTCATTTTCTATCCCACTACCTTATTAAGTCACCACAATGATTTACCTGAAATGACACCTATATCTTTATCAACTTATTACATATCTATCTAATTGAATTTCCCCTGTATTACATATCTATTCCCCTTATTACATATCCCTTATTACATATATTAATACATTCATATTCCCCTTATTACATATCTATCTAATTGAATTTCCCCTTCCTCTAGAAGCTTCTCCTCTTTAGGTGGGGATCTGGGCATTGAACCCTGGTCCTTGTGCATGGCAACATGTGCACTTAACTGAGTATGTCACTACCCATCCTGCAGGACCAGGATCTTCTAGTGTATTAGCTCAATGACAAGTGTGAGACATGCTATTTACAGGGGAAGTACTGTTGGAGTAGTTACATATTCCTTTTATTGAGAGGTTGTTTATGTGTGTTCTTTTGATCGTGGTGTATTTTTTTACATTCTCTGGTTAAGAGATATAGCAGAAATGACACTACACATTTTCTGAGCTGAGACTTTTTCTCATCTCTTTGAATATTCATTCCTGAATCTTTGAGCTACTATTTAAGAAGCTCAACAAAATCCTGTAGTGACCATACAAAGGGACCTTAAGGTGTCAGAGCCATAGAGACATGATTAGCTGAGCCTGGTCTATACCAAGCTGAGCCAGCCATCTATACCAAATTTCCAGAGAAACAAATGAAAGCCAATCGATCCATCACACCAGCAAACTATCTTCTACATTCATCAAGCAATCCTGCTTACTGCTATACAGTGTAGAAGAATCACCTAACTGAGCCCAGCCAGAGTTCCTGTCTCACTGATTGTACAGGAAATAGAGTTGTTGTCTTGACAGTATGCTTGGGATTTTTTTTAAAAATGACTAACAAGAACAAAAGACCTTTGTCCTTTCATTTCTAAGGTTAGCACTATGTCCTCTTTCTTACCAACTTCCCTACCTACTACCTTTCCCTACCTACCTATCCAGTCTAGCGTTTTTATTGGCAAAGACAATTGTGGGAAAGAAACCTGAGTAGAAGCTACTGATTACTTTTTCTACCTGGGGAAAAACATAGATACATCAAGAAATAATTAAAATCACATCTTCAGTTCTTAGCTTCTTTTAATTGAGATCATCAAAGAGGAATAGATTTCATTACTTGCACAGCATGAGGGTTGCGTTCTCTGAAGTTCATGCTTTATTCAAATGGTTATATTTTGTTCAGTGTTTTGTTGCAAATAAGTGACTTAAACTGGTAACAAAAGAAGAGAAGAGAAAATAATTTAAGCCAAAATTAAAATCTAATACTTGTAGGGTTATTATGTCATGAGTGAGGTTCTAAAACTAAATCTTTAATGACTAATGTAAAAACTTTAATATATATACCTCTGGGAAGACATTACATATTTAATTTCTGTTGGGTAGCCAAGGCAGCAGTACTAACTGTAGTTATATTGCCATATCTCTCCAAGTGGAAATACATCTAAGCAACAATTTTCTCACCTTAATATTTTTTAGATTTCTTCCTTTCAGTTTCAATTACATTTTAAAAATATTTACACTCTCTTTTAACATTTCATGAAAATTTTCTGGATATTATTGAGTTGTATAATGAAAATTTGTATCCCTAGTGTTTTAATCCAGTGGCAACCTCAGTGAACATTTTGGTTTTTTTTCTTCTTGTGATATCTAATGCCTATTCATATATATATACTTTTTTAAGAATGGAAGAATATATGTATTTTCTTATATGCAAGCAGACACTATCACTGGTGTTTGCAACGATTTTGTGCTCACTGATGGAATGAGTGTTCTAACACCCATCAGAATAACTCATAGCAGGTTTTCAGTCATAGAGATAATTTTCCTGAGGGGACACCAACTTTAGTCCCTGTGCTAGATAAGTACACTGACATGGTTATACATGCCCTGAATTCTAAGTCATGCTTTAGACTCTGCTTCCTGTAACTTAGTATGTGATATAATTGATTATGCAATTACCAACTCTTACACGATACAAACACACTGCTCTAAAGAAATGTATATGTTTTTTTTCTAGTCATTCAGTAGGGACTACTTTTTTTTTTAATTAATTGAATGAATGCATTATTTTTGTCATTCCTGGGACTTCACAACTCTCAGTCAGATTTTACAGATAGGAAGCAAGGGAGAGACATCACAGCACTAAAAATTCCTCCAGTGGTGTAACAGGAACTCAAGCACGGGTTGGTTCTGTGGCAAAGCAGACAGCCTCCCAGGTGTTCTATCTTACATGTCCCCAGATCACCTGCTTTAATATGCAAATTATCTTACATTCAACTCTCACCAAAAATATTCCATATTAGAATTTAGACTGTCTTTTGACTTTTGCTACTAGAAATTGTCTCAAAATTGAAATACAAACTGATATTTGAAGTTTTTTTTCCCACCAGGATTATCAGAGGGACTTGGTGCTTTACTGTCTTCCCTGCTCACAGTGATCAATTTTTCCCTTCCTTCCTTCCGTCCTTCCTTCTGTACATCCATCCTTCTTTCCTTTCTTTCTTTTTCCTTTTTAAGGGTAAGAGGTAGAGAGAGATAGGGAGAAAGAGGGAAAGACAGTGTAAAGGAGCAATCCATCTGTAGCACTGTTCTACCTCTCAAAGAGCCTTCCCTCTGCAGGTGGGGTCAGGAGGCTTCAAACTGGGTCATCCCCCATTGCATCAGCACCTGGCCTCTTGTTTGACCTTAAACTGCTACTACCAGGATTGACTTTGTCCATATCAAACTCTTTAGAACCTAAAGGTGTTTTCTGGCACAGATGAGTGTCTTCAGGCTTTAGAATTGTGTGCAGTGCTTCTAGAACCCTGCCTATCAATAACCTGCTATCTGTACCCCTGAACACTTTCTTTTAAGTATTTATTTATTTTTACCTTTTGTTGCCCTTGTTTTTTTTTTTATTGTTGTTGTTATTGATGTCATCGTTGTTGGATAAGACAAAGAGAAATGGAGAGAAGAGGGGAAAACAGAGAGGGAGAAAAAAAGATAGACACCTGCAGACCTGTTTCACCACCTGTGAAGCGACTCCTTTGCAAGTGAGGAGCTGGGGGCTGGAACTGGGATCCTTCCGCTGGTCCTTACACTTTGCCCCACCTGTGCTTAATCTTACACTTTGCCCCACCTGTGCTTAAAATTTATTTTCAATGAAAGATACAGAGAGTGAGACCAGAGCATTGCTCAGCTCTGGTTTATGGTGGTGTTGGGGATTAAACCTAGGACATCAGAGCCTCAGGCATGAAAGTCATGCTACCACCAGACCTCCCCCCCACTGTCAGAGAGGCTGCTGTGTAATCTACAGCATTGCCCTAAGCAGTGAAAGGCGCAGAGTATTTGAGGCAATATGTATTGCCCTACATTCTTATTAACAATTTAAATGCACAGCAACAGATGACTAGACGAAGATACTCTATAATAAAAAAGGTGAGATTATATAATTTGTGACAAAATGGATGGAACTGGAGTTGGTC
Source organism: Erinaceus europaeus (assembly GCF_950295315.1). NCBI lineage: Eukaryota > Metazoa > Chordata > Mammalia > Eulipotyphla > Erinaceidae > Erinaceus > Erinaceus europaeus. The sequence goes on along the minus strand of NC_080162.1, from coordinate 105,996,938 downwards.
ATGCTAGGTGAAATAATCAGAGATGAAGCACAATTACCAGATGGTTTTTATCACATGTGGGATCTAGATGACTGAAGCAAATGGACTTGCAAAAAATTGATAACCAAACTATCGCTTGGGATTTTGTGAGAACTACTAATATATTGGTTGGGTAGGGACACAGAACTTTGGTGGGGTTTGGTGACTTACATACACCAGATGACAACTGAAAATCATACATCTCAATTCTTAGTCTTTTAAAATGCTATTTAATCACTAAAACTATGAAAAAACAATTAAAAAGAAGGTCCCCACAATGGGTATGGGTTAATGAATTTGACAGATGTATCTAAAATCTGATGGTTTGAGGATATAATTTGCTGTAAGAAAAACGTGTTTGGCAAGGTAAAATTAAGCAACAGCAACTGTTATGGTTAATATGATTCTGAGAGCAAAAGAAACAAAATACAACTTCAATAAAAGAAAATTCTTAATGCCTAGTTATAGTCTGCTAGATATCCTAATAATCAATTCTGATACAGTAGTTCAGTTTTTAGCCCCACACCATGAAGTATTATTCATAAGTAATGAGGATTTTGAATCTTAAGCCAGTTCCAAGGTTTCATTTTGGGGTTTGTTAAAAAATTCTTTGGCTTAGAGCCTCTTTAGGAAATTGCTATGATGACTGAAGTGATTGAATCAATTACTGTGTTAAGTCCACCTAAAACAAACATACTATGGAGACATCTCAGGTCCCAAACATGGGGCACTCTTTTTTTTTTTTTAGTATTTATTTATTTATTCCCTTTTTTTTTATTGTTGTAGTTATTACTGTTGTTGTTATTGATGTCGTCGTTGTATAGGACAGAAAAAAATGGAGAGAAAAGAGGAGGGGAAGACAGAGAGAGGGAGAGAGAGATAGATACCTGCAGACCTACTTCACAGCCTGTAAAGCGACCCCCCCCAACCCCGCAGGTGGGGAGCCAGGGGCTCGAACTGGGATCCTTACTCTGGTCCTTGGCACTTTGTGTCACGTGCACTTAACCCGCTGCTACCGTGCAACTCCCACATGGGGCACTCGTATGCTTTTCTATTCTGACATTATTTAAGGAAGCACATCTTTTTTTCTAATTTTCATTACCAACTGAGGAAATAAAATATCCCTATAAGATTCCTGGGATTCACACATCAAATTGTAGGGGCCAAGAGACATGACTTAGACCAGTGGTCACACGCAAATATTTCCAAGGAGGGCAGAGATAGCCTCAAAGGAGGACATTCAGTTTGTTGTCTTAAAAACTAATCATCTTCTCTGCAATAATGCTGTTGGAAAATGTTGCCTTTCACGTTTCCATATTTAAGGATATTACTTTGGAAGTTATAAATTGTCAGTTATTATTTGATTATCTCAGCTTGGAGCTTACTACATAATGACTTCCTCAGTAGGATGCTGAGATGCTAATTCACAACCTCCTTCTGAAAAAGCTTTTCAGGAAATCTGTAACAAAACCATTAAATTAAAATGAAATTGTGCTATATTGAGAAGTAACTGAACCATAAGGGGCCAGTCCAAATGATGTTGCATTTTTTTTTCCTCCAACTCAAAGAACATTCCATTTACTTTTTTTCTAGTAAAAGGAGCATGCCTGGGGCTGGGTGTGGCACACCTGGTTGAGCACACACATTACCATATGCAAGGACTTGGGTTCAAGTCCCCGGTCCCCACTTGCAGGGAGAAAGTTTCATGAGTGGAGAAGCAGGGCTTCAGGTGTCTCTCTGCCTCTCTTCCTCTCTACCTCCCCCTTCCCTCTTGATTTCTGGCTGTCTCTATACAGTAAATAAAGATAATACAAAATAAAAAGGGGGAGGTCTTATTCTTTTAAAATTTTTATTAGTTATTTAATATTGATTTACAAGACTGTAAGATAATAGGGGTATAATTCCACACAGCTCTAATTATCAGAGTTCTGAGTTCTGTGTCCCATCCCCTCCACTGGAAACTCTGGGAGTATGGACCAAATTCTTTTTGGGGTGCAGAAGGTTTTGGCTTCAAAAAGATAAAAATGGTCTTTGAGAGCATTTTTCAAAGCCCTATGAAAAACTGTCGTTAACATTCTGGCCTTGTGTCTTAAAAGTTCCTGGAAGATTTTCTCTGGAATTTAGAGTTGCAATGAATGTGCTGAGTCTCATACACATATTTCTGATTTACAAGATAACACCCAGTTGTTTTGTAAAGTTCTGATTCCCCTTTGTACCCCAGCAGCACAGTGTCGGAATGCCAGATACTGCCCAGCTCCACTGTCTCAAGGTCTGGTTCTATCCAGGGAACATGAGCTATGCTCACAGTGCAGCTGCCAAGGACATTGCCCAGTCATCCTTTCATTTGTTTGACTGTGTGTGCATTCATTTTCTAAAACTTCTGTTTCTGCCCATTTCTTTTATTTGAGTTCCCCCCCCCTTTTTTTTTTACTGCTTGTAAAGAAATTCTTTCTGGTTTCTGAATGTCCATTCCTTCCTTACTGCATGTTCCAAAATTGGTCTATGCTTATTTTTTACTTTTTTTATAGTAATATTTTATAAATAGGAGTTCTTAAATTTAATTATCTGTCTTTTTAAGGTTTGTATTTTATGTGTAATTTTTAGGAATCCTTATGATTTCCAAATCTCTCCGTCTCTCTTATACATAATTGGGATCTTGCAGAGATGAAAATAATTAGTTCTTTCAGGAACTGCTGGGCAGTAGCACTGAACTGACACTGACTCCAAACTCAAGACAGTCACTGTGGTTCACTAAAAAGAGCAGAGACATAGAGATCAGAGAATCAGTGAACTTTTTATTGTTTACTTATTTGTTTATCCCTTATATTGGTGCTATAATTCAACCTGGGACTTTGGAGCCTCAGGCATGAAGTCTTTTTGTATAATTATTATGCTGTCTCCTTAGTCCCTGGATCCATGGAATTTTAACTCAGGCCTATTTTACAATGTGCCCTATAGTCTAAATCTGTTCTCCCTGTGTTCACCCAGCTCTGGAGTGCAAAATGGGTGCATAGGTATACTCAGAAGCTGACAGAATTCCTGCATTGATTCTCACTTTACTGATTACTAAAGGGGTCAGATACAAGCACCACAACAATTCCCTGACATCTTAAATGAAAAATATTATGGTGGAAAAGATTACATAGTATTATGTAGTATTATGTAGTATTATGCCCCGTATGGTTCCGTAGCCCCCATGTCCACTTGGTCGATTCCAAATTATATTTCTCCATGAGGATAATTTCTGGAACCATCCGTTCCACCCCGGTTCCATGGCTGCCAGTTCTTAGCAACATCGCCCCACCAGATATTCGTCGGGATGCGGCATCATCTAAGTTCATTTCCCACGTCTACACTCCACTGGACCTGCCAATATACGCGGATATCTTTGCCCACCCTGTCCAACGCTTGATGTCTTGTCACCCAATCTGGTCCCCTACGCCTACACTGAACTTCTCTGTTCCAGACTCTTGGAAACAGAGTTGTCAGTCAGCTGAGGTAAAGAACAAACACCTCATCACAGACCCCTGCGAGCGTCAACCCGGCTTTGACCTAGCACATTATGATTGGGCCCTCCTCAATCGCTATCAAACAGGCCATGGCCGGTGCGCTGCTATGTTCCATCTCTGGGGATCCAGAGACGACCCGAACTGCCCCTGCGGCTACAAACAGACTATGACCCACATAGTCAACGACTGCCACCTCTCCAGATTCAAAGGAGGTCTCGAAACTTTACATCAGGCTCAACCTGACGCTGTTGACTGGCTACAGAAGAAGGGCAAACGCTAGAAGAAGATTATGTAGAAATGACTGGAAATATATCTACTTAGGAAATAATAAACCAAAAGCAGTACCATATTCGTTGAGATAACTCAGCTTGCATGTATTTGATCTGTGCAGAAGAAAGATGGATCTTGGAAAACAGCAGTGTTTTCATCAAGTGTTGGCCCCAGTTGCAGCTACCGTGTTAGATATGGTCACATTGCTTGAGCAAGTTGACACATACCCTGGCACTTGTTATGTAGCTGTTGATCTGGGAAATTCCTTTGCTCTTGTTAATAACAGCCACTGGATTGAAGTAACTTGTCTTAAGCTGGCAAGGCCAACAATGCACATGCACTCCCCTACCTCAGGGTCCATTAACTTTCCAGATGTTTGTCATTGATTAAATTTTAGAATCTTGACAAGCATTTTCCTCTACAGACTATCACACTAGCCTATAACACTGGTGACATCATGCTAATTAGAGCTAGTGAAAAATAACAACTGTTCTAGATGTACTGGGAAGACATTTAAGTACCAGGGTGGATGTAAATCTTATAAGAAATTCAGAGGTGTTTGCTTCAGTGAAGTTTCTGTGGATCCATAAATGTGAGGCATGCCAAGCTCTCTAAGATGAAGGAATCTTTGTTGCCATTTTACTTCTCTTAAATCAATGAAAAGGCATAACACCCATCTGAACTCTGGGTTTGGAGGCAACATACTCCTCAGTTGGCTGTCTTAACTCTGTAGCATTTGTTGAGTGACCTGAAAAGCTGATGAATTTCAGTCAGACTCAGTACAAACGAAGATCGTAAGAGGTCTGGGTTGCTTTTGCAAGCTGTTCTGCCCTTGGACCATATGGCCCAGCAGATCCAACCATGTGTAGAGTGGCAGAGGCAGAGAGGGATGCTGTTTGGAACTGTGGGCAGGTCACATGGCAGTGAACCATAGAGAAGGTCCTTAAAATTTGGGATCAAACCCCTGCCACTGACAAAAATGGAGAAAAAAGAAATATAGGTTTCTATTTAAAAGACTCACCTGACCAAAGTCACTGCAGAGTGTCCAATCTGTCATCAACAGAGACCCACACTTAGCCTCTGATATGGTTCCATTTTCCAAGGCAATCAGCCAGCTACCTAGTGGCAGGTTGATTATATTGGACTGTTTCCATCATGGAAGGGGTTGTGTTTTTCTTACTACAAATAGACATTAGCTATGGATTTGGATTTGCCTTCATTGCATGAAATGTTTCTGCCGAAACTACCATCTGTGAACTTATAGAATGCTTTATCCACCCTCATGTTATTCCAAGCAACCTTGTTAATTCACACAATTTACATTTGACCAGAGAAGAAAAATGAAGCATGACATGGGATTCATTCTCATAGAATTCAATGGTTGTACCAAGATTCCAATTATCCTGAAACAACTGGCATGATGAAACGGTGAAATTTTCTTTAGAAAACCCATTATACTCAAGATAGAGTGCATGATGGTGCTGCTTCTCCAATAACCAAAACTTATGGGTCTAGGGACCCAGGAGAAATGGGGATGACATCATTCACTATCCTCCCCCCCCCCCCAGTGGCTCACTGGTGATTTTGAAATTTCCTATTTTATGATCTTAGATGGTGTGCTATCCTAAAAGTCTTGGTTCCAAAGAGAGGCCAGCATCCATCAGAAAATACAAGAACGAGTCCACTGAAATGGAAGTTCATCATCTGGGGCTCCTCATGCCTGTGTAGCATAAGTAAAGGAAAGATTTACTTTTCTGCCTAGGGTAATTTGTTCTTGCTGCCAAGGATATAATAGACTGTTAACTTGTAATAGAGCTAAGAATAAATATTTATGGAATATTGGATATTCCCTTGGGGTCTATTAATATTAATGATAAACTGTAAGCACTCACTCTAGATAGGATGAATGATGACCGAAATCCTTTGGGGATGAGTGTTTAGGATACTCAGTCAGGTAAAGAATCATGAACTAGAGTGATCACTAAAAAGCAAAGGGAATAGAGAACAGGTACTTGTAATATGTAACTATAAATACTGTAAATGATCACACATTCAGTTATGGAAGCCAGGAAGATAGCTATAATCTGTATTTCTTCCATATGTTGTTGTTTATGGTGTGTGTGTGTGTGTGTGTGTGTGTGTGTGTGTGTGTGTGTGTGTGTGTGTATGCATAGAAGATATATTTTTTTCTTTTCTTAAATATTTATTTTCCCTTCTGTTGCCCTTGTTTTTTTTTTATTGTAGTTATTATTGATGTCATCATTGTTAAATAGGTCTGAGAAAAATGGAGAGAGGAGGGAAAGACAGAGGGGGAGAGAAAGATAGTCACCTGCAGACCTGCTTCACTGTCTGTGAAGTGACTCCCCTGCAGATGGAGAACCGGGCACTCGAACTGGGATCCTTAGGCCGGTCCTTGGGCTATGCGCCAAGTGTGCTTAACCTGCTGTTGCCACCGCCCGACTCCCAGAAGATATATTTTTCTTCTCTTATTCAGTTAGTGTGGTCTTTGTCTTTCTAGGAATTTGTTTACTTTTTTTTCTCTGTTACCTACTTAGTTGTATTGTTTTATGTATTATGTCCTTATAACCATTTTCATTTCTGTTAGGTTAGTGGTGATGTCCTTTCTTGAATTCAGTAAGTTATGCTTCATTTCTTTTTTCTTCTTGGTTTATATATCTAAAGTTCTGTCAAATGTGTAGACTTTTTTTTAAAAAAAGTTATTTATTTACATGAGAGAGATAGGAGGAGAGAAAGAACTAGACATCACTCTAGTACACGTGCTGCCGGGGATCAAACTTGGAATCTCATAGTTGAGAATCCAATGCTTTATCCACTGTACCCCTTCCAGACCACAAATTTGTTGATTTTAAAAAGCAACTATTGACTTCATTTGTAATACATCATAGTATTCAATAATAATTACAAATAATTATTATACTCTTCCTCATGCTTTCTTCTATAATTTGCTTTTCTTTTTCTATTAGTTTAATATGGCCATTGATTTGAGCTCTTTTTTTTTAATATAGGAGTTGACACTATAAATCTGTAAGCATGGCTTTAGCTTTTTAAAATATATATATAAATTTTAGTATGTTGTGAATTCATTTGTATGCATTTCAGAGTATTTTTTATTTTTTAATATTTATTCCCTTTTGTTGCCCTTGTTGTTTTATTGTTGTAATTATTATTGTTGTTGTTGTTGTTTTTGGATAAGAGAGAAATGGAGAAGACAGAGAAGGGGAGAGAAAGATAGACACCTGCAGACCTGCTTCACTGCCTGTGAAGTGACTCCCCTGCAGGTGGGGACTCAGGGGCTTGAACCAGGATCCTTACGAAGGTCCTTGCGCTTTATGCTACCTGTGCTTAACCTGCTGTGGTACTGTCTGACTCCCTCAGAGTATTCTTAATTTACATTTTGATATATTCTTTGACCTATTTGTTATGTAGGAAAGTATTCTTTAATTTCCACATACTTGTGAGCTTCCCAAATTAATTTTTAGTTTCTTTCTCTTGTATTTAGGGAACGTATTTTGCATTATTTCAATTCCCTAATACTCAGTTCAGTGTTGAAATGATCTAGTATTTGCTGTCTCTTAGACATTATTCCATATATACTTGAAAACTATATGCATCCTCATCAGACAGGAGGCTAATAACCAGAATATATAAAAAGCTTGCCAAACTCAATAACAAGAAAACAAATAACCCATTCCAAAAATGGGGGGGAGGACTTGGACAGAATATTCACCACAGAAGAGATCCAAAAGACAGAGATACATGAAAAATGCTCCAAGTCTTTGTCAGATAAATGCAAATAAAGACAACAGTGGGATACCACTTCACTCCTGTGAGACTATCATACATCAGAAAAGGTAACAGCAGCAAATGCTGGAGAGGTTGTGGGGTCAAAGGAACCCTCCTGCACTACTGGTGGGAATGTCAATTGGTCCAACCTCTGTGGAGAACAGTCTGGAGAACTCTCAGAAGGCTAGAAATGGACCTACCCTATGATCCTACAATTCCTCTCCTGGGGATATATCCTAAGGAACCCAAAACACTCATCCAAAAAGATCTGTGTACACATATGTTCTTAGTGGCACAATTTGTAATAGCCAAAATCTGGAAGCAACCTAAGTGTTCAACAACAGTTGAGGGGCTGATAAAGTTGTGGTACATATACACAATAGAATACTACTCAGCTATAAAAAATGGAGACTACACCATTTTCAGCCAATCTTGGATGGACCTTGAAAAATTCATGTTGAGTGAAATAAATCAGAAACAGAAGGATGAATATGGGATGATCTCACTCTCAGGCAGAAGTTGAAAAACAAGATCAGAAGAGAAAACACAAGTAGAACCTGAACTGGAATTGGTGTGTTGCACCAAAGTAAGACTCTGGGGTGGGTGGGGAGAGTACAGGTCCAAGAAGGATGACAGAGGACCTAGTGGGGCTTGCATTGTTATATGAAAAACTGAGAAATGTTATGCATGTACAAACTATTGTATTTACTGTTGAATGTAAAACATTAATTCCCCAATAAAGAAATTTTTTTAAAAAACTATATGCATCCTGCTGTCAATAAGTAAAATATTCTATAAATGAGAACTAGCTCCAGTTGCTTTCAAAAGTTCAACTATTCAACTTCCTTATTAATGGGCTGCTTCACCTATTATTGAAAGAGGTATATTAATATTTAGAACTATTTTGTTCAAAATTATCCATTTTGACTGATACTCATATAGTCACGCCGTCATTCTTAAAGTTTTTTAATTACCTGTTCTTGTGCTCCTAATTTTATCCATGTAGATTTGAAGAGTTGCCTTAGATCACTTTCTTTCTGTTTGAAAAACTTCCCTTAGTATTATTTCTCACAAGTATTCTATTAATGAATTTCCCTATATTTTGTTCATCTAGGAATGCCTCTCAACCTTTATTTTTGTAAAGCAGTTTGTTTGATATATAGCTATTGGTTGATAGTTTTTTACTCATATTGAACATGCCACACCTTCTTCTGGGGTTCATTATTTCTGATAGAATATATCTGCAACATGTAATTTGTAATTTATATCTTACTTCTTTCAACATTTTCCACTATAAATTTCCTGTAATAGCACAAAATGCAAGGACTGATCTAAGGATCCCGGTTCGATCTCCCAGCTCCCCACCTGCGGGGGAGTCGCTTCGAAGGCGGTGAAGCAGTTCTGCAGCTGTCTTTCTCTCTTCCTCTATGTCTTCCCCTCCTCTCTCCATTTCTGTCTGTCCTATTCAACAATGACGACATCAATAACAACAACAATAATAACTACAACAGTAAAAAACAACCAGGGCAACAAAAGGGAATCAATAAATAAAATAAAATTTAAAATTTTTTAATTCTTGTATTTTCTGTTTATGCTACTTAAAAGAAGTGCTTTATTCCACCATGACTTTTGTTGTCAAAGTTTGCAGTTACTTGTTGCTTCTTTCAATATTTTTTCTGTATCTCTCATATCTTCTTGTTGTACCTGTTAGTTATGTTATTGTATCTTTCTTTTTCATTTCTATTAATTGTTTATTAAACTCCTCTATTCATCTATATTTAGTTTGCCAGCTCTTTCTCCTACCAGCTGAAGTATATTGTTGAGCATTTCTAGTTGTTTCATTTATCTTTTTTTTTTTTCCTGATAGAGACAGAAAGAAATCAAGAGACAGATGGAGGGGTAGGGAGAGAGACACCATCAGCATTGCTCCACTTTTCCTATCTTCTCCCTTACAGATAGGAGCTGGGGGGGTTAAATCTGTATCCTTGCATATGGCAATCTGTGTGCTCTCTCGGGTAGAACACAGTCTTGTCTCCCCATTTTTCAAGTTTATATCTGTATAACTTCCATTTTAACTTAGACTAGTTGTGATATATTATAGCAGAGAGAAGGACTCTAAGGGGAGGTAGATAGAAGTGGGAAGGTGTGAGAAACCCAGTGCACAGTGGTAAGGGAGGGCTTCAGTTGGTGGTGGGAGTGGTGTGCAGACATCTATCAGAGGGAGATAAGAAATTGTACCTACGTTGAGAGGGACTTCCGGAGGCGGAACTACAAACAGCAGATAGCTTTCTCTCCTCTCCTCTGCTCTCCACTCCTCTCCCGGATCAACTAGGAATACCAAAGGGGACCACCCGGGACTGAAACAAGACAGGACAAGAATGACTTCAGGAAGCCAGTAAATCACCGGTGAGTACAAACACGTGTGGCTGGTGACAGAGAGGAGAGAGGAGCCTAAGGAGAGATTAAGTGACTGCTAACAGTTCAGCAGTTTATCAGTTAAGACACCACATCCACTCTGCTCCACCAACAAGGGGACAGCTTAAGGGAGGAGAGGACTCCCCAGAGACTCACCAAGTGCAACTCTGAGAATCCACTGCTACTACCCTCAGAATCTGGAGCAGCGACAGGGAGGGACACCAGGGGAGAGAGATCTAACCAGGAAACTCAGGAGAAGACCTATACCTTGGTAGCATAGCTGAGGGGCTGTGAAAGTCTCTTTGCATAACCACTGGATTATCTCTGCCACACCCTGCTTTATCTCTTGGTCAGGAGTCAGTAATTAAGCAAAGAAGCCTATTGATAGTTTAAAAGCCCTCGGGCTTCCATAGCCTACAGGGAAGAAAAAAAAAAGAGGCTTTTAAACCACTGAGCTCCAACACAGAGATTAAAAAGCTATTGAAACAGCTGTTAACTTCCACCACTGTGAACCCTTTAATTAACTTACTTAGACACAAGTCAATCCAGGCAATAGTGATCAATAATTTCAAAAGTACTGATAAAGGGAACTCATAACATAATATATAAAATGGTTAAAACAACAAGAAAAAATATTGGAGAATCAAACCAGGACAAGAGTCCAGCTAAATCTCCTCCAGAGGGTGAAGCACAAAATAACGAGTTCAACATCCAAACATTAGCTAAGGAAATAATAACACAAGTGAGTAAAGAATTTGAAAAAATTGTAATCAGAAATGCAGGAACAACAAATGAGAATATGGAAGAAAATACTAATTATCTCATGGTTATTAGAGAGCTGAAAGCTGAAATCGCTGAGCTAAGAATGCAACTAGCTGAACAAGCTAAAACACTATTAGAGCAGGGCAACAAAATAGATGAACTCTAGAAAACAGTAGAGGGCAGAGAGAATAGAATCTATGAGGCTAAAGACAGAATTAGCAAGATTGAGGATGAATTAGAGACAACTAAAAAAGAAGTAAGAGATCTCAAAAAGAGATTAAGAGTTGCTGAAAACAACAACAGAGTCCTATGGGATGACTTCAAAAGAAACAATATATGCATTATTGGCATACCAGAGGAAGAAAGAGAAGGAGAGGAAGAAAGCATTTTCCAGGCCATAATAGCTGAAAACTTCTCTAGTCTAAACAACATCAAAGACATAAAGATTCAAGAAGCCCAGAGGGTCCCAAACAGAATTAACCCAGACCTAAAGACACCAAGACATCTCATACTTAGAATGTAAGGGAGTAAGGATGAAGAAAGGATCCTGAAGGCTGCAAGAGAAAAACAAAGAGTCACCTACAAAGGAAAACCCATAAGATTAGCAGCAAACTTCTCCATACAAACACTACAGGCCAGAAGAGAATGGCAAGATATCTATTGAGTGTTCAATGAGAAAGGCTTTCAGCCAAGAATACTATATCCTGCTAGACTGTCATTCAGATTAGATGCAGGCATCAAAACCTTCTCAGACAAGCAACAGTTGAAGGAGTCAACCATCACCAAGCCTTCCCTGAAAGAAGTTCTAAAAGGTCTCCTATAAACAATCAGACCACCACAAATAGGCCATCTATCAAAACACTCTAAAACTCAATAAGAATGGCATTAAAATATCTTCAATCTTTGATATCAATAAATGTCAATGGCCTGAATTCACCTATTAAAAGACACAGAGTAGGAAGATGGATCAGAAAACACAACCCAACAATATGCTGTCTACAGGAAACCCGCCTAACTCAACAAGACAAACACAGGCTTAAAGTGAAAGGATGGAAAACTATCATACAAGCCAATGGCCCACAAAAAAGGGCAGGAACAGCTATTCTCATAACTGACATGATAGACTTTAAATTAGATAAGATTTAAAAAGATAGGAATGGACACTACTTAATGCTCAGAGGATCAATGAAGAGGACTTAACAATTATTAACATCTAGGCATCCAATGAGAAGCCATCTAAATACATCAAACTTCTACTGAAAGAGCTACAGCAATATATTAACAGTAACACAATCATAGTAGGGGACTTCAACACCCCACTCTCTCAACTTAACAGATCATCCAGGCAGAAAATCAGTAAAGACAAAAGGGAGCTAAATGAAGAGATAGAAAAACTAGAACTATTGGACATTTTCAGAGTCATTCATCCCAAGAAACTGGAATACACATTTTACTCAAATCCACATGGGTCATTCTCAAGGATAGACCATATGTTAGGCCACAAAGACAGCATCAGCCAATTCAAGAGCATTGAAATCATCCCAAGCATCTTCTCAGACCACAGTGGAACTGAACTAACACTTAACAATCAACAAAAGATTCGTAACAGTCCCAAAATGTGGAAGCTCAACAGTACACTTCTTAACAACTTCTGAGTCAAAGAGGAAATCAAGGAAGAAATCAAAATGTTTCGAGAGTTCAATGAAAATGAAGACACAAGCTATCAAAATATCTGGGACACAGCTAAAGCAGTCCTAAGAGGGAAGTTCATAGGTATACAAGCACACATTAGGAAACAAGAAAAAGCACAAATAAACGGCCTGACAGCACCTCTTAAAGACCTAGAAGAAGAACAACAAAGGAACCCTAAAGCAACGAGAAGGTCAGAAATCACTAAAGTTAGGGCAGAAATAAATAACATTGAGAATAGGAAAACCATACAACACATCAACGAAAGTAAACGTTGGTTCTTCGAAAGAGTAAACAAAATCAACAAACCTTTAGCCAGACTCACAAAACAAAAAAGGGAGAAGACCCAAATAAATCAGATAGTAAAAGAAAGACGAGATATCACAACAGACACTGCAGAAATTCAACATATCATGCGAGGCTTCTATGAACAACTATATGCCACCAAGCTAGAGAACCTGGAAGAAATGGACAATTTCCTAGATACCTACCAACTTCCAAAACTAAGTAAAGAGGAAGTGGATACCCTGAACAGGCCCATCACAGCTAATGAAATTGAAGCAGTTATCAAAAATCTCCCCAAAAATAAAAGTCCTGAACCAGATGGTTTTACAAATGAATTCTACAAAACCTTCCAAGAAGAACTAATACCTCTACTTTGAAAAGTCTTCCAGAAGATTGAAGACACTGAAATACTCCCTGCCAGCTTCTATGAAGCCAACATCACCCTGATACCAAAAGCAGACAGGGACACAACCAAAAAGGAAAACTACAGACCACTATCTCTCATAGATGCGAAAATATTGAACAAAATTCTAGCCAACCGGATACATCAGTATATCAAAAAGATTGTTCATCATGACCAAGTGGGGTTTATGCCAGGCATGCAAGGTTGGTTTAATATACATACGTAAACCAATCAATGTGATCCACCACATCAAAGAAAGCAAGACCAAAAACCACATGGTCATATCAATAGATGCAGAGAAAGCCTTTGAAAAATACAACATCCCTTTATGATCAAAACACTACAAAAAATGGGAATAGACGGAAAATTCCTGACGATAGTGAACTATGTCTATCTGTATATAGCAAACCTACAGCCAACATCATACTCAAGGGTGAAAAACTGGAAGCATTTCCACTCAAATCAGGTACTAGACAGGGCTGCCCTCTATCACCATTACTATTCTTTATAGTGTTGGAAGTTCTTGCTATAGCAATCATGCAGGAACAAGGAATTAAAGGGATACAGACTGGAAGAGAAGAAGTCAAACTCTCCTTATTTGCAGATGACATGATAGTATACATGGAAAAACCTAAGGAATCCAGCAAGAAGCTTTTGGAAATCATCAGGCAATACAGTAAGGTGTCAGGCTACAGAGTTAACATTCAAAAGTCAGTGGCATTCCTCTATGCAAACACAAAGTTAGAAGACATTGAAATCCAGAAATCAATTCCTTTTACTATAGCAACAAAGGCAATAAAATATCTAGTAATAAACCTAACCAAAGAAGTGAAAGACTTGTATACTGAAAATTAGGAGTCACTACTCAAGGAAATTGAAAAAGACACAAAGAAATGGAAAGATATTCCATGTTCATGGGTTGGAAGAATTAACATCATCAAAATGAATATACTACCGACAGCCATCTACAGATTTAATGCTATCCCCATCAAGATCCCAAGCACATTTTTTAGGAGAATAGAAAAAATGCTACAAATGTTTATCTGGAACCAGAGAAGACCTAGAATTGCCAAAAACAATCTTCAGAAAAAAGAACAGAACCAGAGGCATCACACTACCAGATCTCAAACTGTATTATAGGGCCATTGTTATCAAAACTGCTTGGTACTGGAACAAGAATAGACACACTGACCAGTGGAATAGAATTGAGAGCCCAGAAATGAGGCCCCACACCTATGGACATCTAATCTTTGACAAAGGGGTCCAGACTATTAAATGGGGAAAGCAGAGTCTCTTCAACAAATGGTGTTGGAAACAATGGGTTGAAACATGAAGAAGAATGAAACTGAATCACTGTATTTCACCAAATACAGAAGTAAATTCCATGTGGATCATGGACTTGGATGTTAGACCACAAACTATCAAATACTTAGAGGAAAATATTGGCAGAACTCTTTTCTGCATACATTTTAAAGACATTTTCAATGAAACAAATCCAATTACAAAGAAGACTAAGGCAAGTATAAACCTATGGGACTACATCAAATTAAAAATCTTCTTCACAGCAAAAGAAACCACTACCCAAACCAAGAGACCCCTCACAGAATGGGAGAAGATATTTACATGCCATACATCAGATAAGAGTTTAATAACCAGACGTGAAGTCTCTGGACACAGTCTGAGGTGAAGCATGTTGAGGTGGCAATCGTTGCGTTGGTTAGGTTGTGACTGGCGGATGCAATATTATTTGATATGGATTGGGAGAGGCATACGGGAAAGTGGGCCCTATCCAAGGGTTCCAGGACTGGGGGAAGTAGGGACTCTATAGTGGAGATGTGAGGTTCCTGCTGTCTTAGGGTTCAAAAAGACAATCGATAGTTAATGTTATCATCACATTATTTGGTAATTGGGTTAACTTTGAATAGTCCTTTTGTTAGGGTTTGCTGTACAGTACCCAGTATCTTGTATATAGCTGTGCTATTGGATGCTTCTAATCTACTTGGTCTAGGCTTTTGAGAGAGTCCACATATCAAATACACAGCCTATATATTAAAAAGATTCAGTTTGTGTTTTGAAAAACTTTGAGACATACAATTGATTTTCCCCCTCTCATATTAATTAACTACTGATTTATATGTCTACATTTTGCTAGGAGTGTACATAAACACCATTCCCACCACCAAAAGACTGTGACCCATCCCTCCCACCCACTCCCACCCCCCACTGGCCCAGGAAGCTGCATGTCTACCGCTCACCACAGGGCTTTTACTTTGGTCCCCTACTTATGATTTGGTCAGGTCCTGCTTTTAGTTTCCCTTTCAGATCTTCTTAGTCAACTTCCGTTGATGAGTGGGATAATCCCATACTCATCTTTATCTTTCTGACTTAGTTCACTTAACATAATTCCTTCTAGCTCTGTCCAAGATGGGTCAGAGAAGGTGGGTTCATTGTTCTTAATAGCTGCATAGTATTCCATTGTGTATATATACCACAGCTTTCTCAGCCACTCATCTGTTGTTGGGTACCGGGGTTGCTTCCAGGTTTTAGCTATTATGAATTGTGCTGCTATGAACATAGGAGTACACACCTCTTTTTGGTTGGGTGTTATGGATCCTTGGGGTACTTCACATGTGGAATGACAACCCTTCAGCTTCATTACTCGGGTGAGACCATTCCTTTTATAGTACACTCTAATTTCATCTCAGGTGGTTCACTTTCTAACAAAGTCCCAAAATCTAGATATACACCAGTTTCTGTGAGAGAGAGCTTATGTGCACACGTATCCATAAACTACAGCAAAATATATACCTGAAAGCAGAAGTACACTGGAGTTTGCAGTAAGTACCTCCCTAACACTTCCTCTCCACTATTCCAAGCTTTGGGTCCATGATTGCTCAACAATTTGTTTGGCTTTGTATGTTAACTCTCTTTTCAATCACCAGGTTCCAGATGCCATCAGGATGTTAGCCAGGCTTCCCTGGATTGAAGACCCCACCAATATGTCCTGGAGCTCACCTTCCCCAGAGACACACCCTACTAGGGAAAGAGAGAGGCAGACTGGGAGTATGGACGAACAGTCAACGCCCATGTTCAGCGGGGAAGCAGTTACAGAAGCCAGACCTTCTACCTTCTGCAACCCTCAATGACCCTGGGTTCATGCTCCCAGAGGGATAGAGAATGGGAAAGCTATCAGGGGAGGGGGTGGGATATGGAGATTGGGTGCTGGGAATTGTGTGGAGTTGTACCCCTCCTACCCTATGGTTCTGTTAATTAAACCTTTCTTAAATAAAAAAAAATTTTTTTAAGAGTTTAATAACCAACATATATAAAGAGCTTGCCAGACTCAACAACAAGACAACAAATAACCCCATCCAAAAATAATAGGGGGAGGACTTGGACAGAATATTCACCACAGAAGAGATCCAAAAGACCGAGAAATACATGAAAAGAATGCTCCAAGTGTCTGATTGTCAGGGAAATGCCAATATATACAACAATGAGATATCACTTCACTCCTGTGAGAATGTCATACATCAGAAAAGGTAACAGCAGCAAATGCTGGAGAGGGTCAAAGGAACCCTCCTGCACTGCTGGTGGGTATGTCAATTGGTCCAACCTCTGTGGAGAACAGTCTGGAGAACTCTCAGAAGGCTAGAAATGGACCTACCCTATGACCTTGCAATTCCCCTCCTGGGGATATATCCTAAGGAACCCAACACATCCATCCAAAAAGATCTGTGTACACATATGTTCTTAGCAGCACAATTTGTAATAGCCAAAACCTGGAAGCCACCCAGGTGTCCAACAACAGATGAGTGGCTGAGCAAGTTGTGGTCTATATACACAATGGAATACTACTCAGTTGTAAAAAATGGTGACTTCACCGTTTTCAGCCAATCTCGGATGGACCTTGAAAAAATCATGTTGAGTGAAATAAGTCAGAAACAGAAGGGTTAATATGGGATGATCTCACTCTCAGGCAGAAGTTGAAAAACAAGATCAGAAACGAAAACACAAGTAGAACCTGAAATGGAATTGGCATATTGCACCCAAGTAAAAGACTCTAGGGTGGGTGGGGAGAATACAGGTCCATGAAGGATGATAAATGACATAGTGGGGGTTGTATTGTTAAATGGGAATCTGGGTAATGTTATGCATGTACAAACTATTGTATTTACTGTTGAATGTAAAACATTAATTCCCCAATAAATAAATAAATAAATAAAAAGAAATTGTACCTATGTTACCACAACTGTCTTGTTATCATTTCTTCCAATAAAGTCTGCTTGAAAAGAAAAAATGAAATATAAAGAGAAAATAACATCTCTTAGACACTGTGCCACCTCCTGGGATGCACCACTTTCTATTTGTTTGTTTAGTCTTGAATAGAGACAGAGAAATTGAAAGGGAAGGGAGAGATAGAAAAGGAGAGAAAGACACCTGCAGCACTGCTTTACAGCTCATGAAGGTTTCTCCCAGATGGAGAGCAATCGGGCTGGAACCAGTGTCCTTGTGCAGCATAATATTGTGCTCAACCAGGTGTGCCATCCCCACTCCCTCGATTTATTCTTTGTATCTTTCTTTTTCTGGTTGAAAACTGGATATTTTTGATAATATGTTGTAGCAACTCTGCGTACTAAGTTTTGTTTCCTATATTTTGCTCTGTGTGTGTGTGTGTGTGTGTGTGTGTGTTGATTTCCTTCGACTATTTTGATAAGTGATTTTACAATATATAAGTAAATTTTCAACATGTAAATTCATTGAAAATTCCCCTCAACATCCTCAACAGTCAGTTTGGGTCGGTGAATCATCCTTTGATAACAGTAGATTTAGAAAGGCTTTCAGTCACTCTCTCTCTTTAATATCTTGATTAAGGAGTTTGCCTCTATTGTTGTGGTCCTAACCTCCCTGCATTCAGTAATTGTTAGCTATCTTCTCTGTTCTGAACTATTTTGAGGCATTAATTGGCTTGATTAAAATTAATTTGGATGCCTTTGTAGGTGTAGACTTTGATGTATAGTCACTGTTCCTTCAGAAGTCAAAGAACTCCTCATATCTATGTTTTTTTTTTCTTGGTTCTCTTTAACAAACTTCTAGTTTGTGATTTAGGTATTAACTTGCATAGAACCACTATTCTTTAAATCTTTTATCATTAAAATTTATATATTTTTAAATTATTTATTTATTCCCTTTTGTTGCCCTTATTGTTTTATCGTTGTAGTTATTATTGTTGTTGTTGATGTCAATGTTGTTGGACAGAGAGAAATGGAGAGAGGAGGGGAATGCAGAGAGGAGGAGAGAAAGATAGACACCTGCAGACCTGCTTCACTAGGATCCTTATGCCGGTCCATGTGCTGTGCGCCATCTAGGTTTAACCTGCTGTGCTACTGCCCAACTCCCAAAATTTATATTGTTTTTAAGAGAGTCTTTTGGCCTGAAATTCCCCTAGCTAACTTATGCTTTTTCTTTATTGTTGCTTGCTTGCTTTCTTCTTTCCTTTTTTTTTTTTGTGATTTAATAATATTAACAAGATTTTAGGGATAATAAGAATACACATCTATATAATTCCCACTAACAGAGTTCTGTATCAAACCCCCTCCATTAAGAGATTCCCTATTCTTTATCCCTCTGGAAGTTTGGGCCAATTATGAGGTGCATAAGGTATAAAGTCTCGCTGCTGTTTTGCTTCTCTACTCAATGAACATGGACTTTGGCAGGTAGATCCATATCCCCAGTCTGTTCCTAGGTTTCCCTAGTATGGAAAAAAACAGAATTAGCAAAACTGAGGATGAATTAGAGAAAACTAAGAAAGAGGTAAAAGATCTCAAAAAAAGATTGAGATACTGAAAATAACAGACATATGGGATGACTTCAAAAGAAATAATATACGCATTATTGGCTTACCAGAGGAGTAAAGAGTGGGAGGGGAAGAAAGCATTCTTCAAGACATAATAGCTGAGACCTTCTCTAATCTAGACAACATAAAAGACATAAAGGTTCAAGAGGCCCAGAGGGTCCCAAACAGAATCAACCCAAACTAAAAGACACCAAGAGCCATCATATTTAGAATGAACAGGAATAAGGATAAAGGACCCTGAAGGCTGCAAGAGAACAACAGTCATCTACAGAGGAAAATCCATAAGATTAGCAGCAGACTTCTCCACACAAGCACTTAGAGGCCAAAAGAAAATGGCAAGATATCTATCAAGTGCTCAATTAGAAAGGTTTTCAACCAAGACTACTATATCTTGCTATACTGTCATTAAGACTAGATGGAGGTATCAAAACCTACTCAGACAAGCTACAATTGAAAGAATCAACTATCACCAAGCCTGCCCTGAAAGAAGTTCTGAAAGTTCTCCTATAAGAAAGAAGTCAGGCCACCGTAAAAATGCCATCTATCAGAACACTCTAAAAATCTACAAGAATGGCATTAAAATATCTTCAGTCTTTGATATCAATAAATGCAAATGGCCTGAATTCATTTATTAAAGCACACAGAGTATGAGGATGGATCAAAAAACACAACCCAACAATATGCTGTCTACAGGAAACCCACCTAACTAAACAAGACAAACACAAACTCAAAGTGAAAGGATGGAAAGCTATCATACAAGTCAGTGGTCCACAAACAGGGCAGGAACAGTTATTCTCATATCTGACAGGATAGGCTTTAAAATAAATAAAATTTTAAAATGTAGGGATGGACATTACTTAATGCTCAGTGGATCAGTCAATCAAGAGGACTTAACAATTATTAACATCTATGCACCCAAAGAGAAGTTATCTAAATACATCAACCATCTACTGAAAGACCTACAGCAGTATATTAACACCAACACAGTAATTGTATGCGACTTCAACATCCCACTCTCTCAACTTGACAGATCATCCAGGCAGAAATTCAATAAAAACATGAGGAAGCTAAATGAGGAAATAGATAAACTAGAAGTATTGGACATTTTCAGAGTCATTCATCCCATGAAACTGGAATACACATTGTATTCAAGTCCACATGGGTCATTCTCAAGGATAGACCATATGTTAGGCTCCAAAGACAGCATCAGCAAATTCAAGAGCATTGAAATCATACCAAGAATCTTCTCAGACCACAGTGGAATTAAACTAATACTTCACAATCAACAAAAGATTAGTAAGAGTCCCAAAGTGTGGAAGCTCAACAACTACTGGGTCAAAGAGGAAAGAGGAAAAAATCAAAATGTTTCGAGACTTCAATGAAAATGAAGACAAACACTATCAAAATATTTGGGACACAGCTAAGGCAGTACTGAGAGGGAAGTTCATAGCCATACAAGCACACATTAGGAAACAAGAAAAAGCACAAATAAACAGCCTGATTTCACATCTTAAAGACCTAGAAGAAGAAGAACAAAGGAACAGTAAAGCAAGCAGAAGGACAGAAATCACTAAATTTAGGGCAGAAATAAATAGCATTGAAAATAAGGAAACCATACAAAAAAATCAACAAAAGTAGATGTTGGTTCTTCAAAAGAGTGAACAAAATTGGCAAACCTTTAACGAGACTCACAAAACAAAAAAGGGAGAAAACCCAAATAAATCAGATCATAAATGAGGGAGGAGCTATCACAACAGACACTGGAGAAATTCAGTACAGCATGTGAGACTTCTTTTTTTTTATTTTTTTTATTTAAGAAAGGATTAATTAACAGAACCATAGGGTAGGAGGGGTACAACTCCACACAATTCCCACCACCCAATCTCCATATCCCACCCCCTCCGCAGGGGGTGCATGGACCCAGGGTCATTGAGGGTTGCAGAAGGTAAAAGGTCTGGCTTCTGTAATTGCTTCCCTGCTGAACATGGGCGTTGACTGGTCGGTCCATACTCCCAGTCTGCCTCTCTCTTTCCCTAGTAGGGTGTGTCTCTGGGGAAGCTGAGCTCCAGGACACATTGGTGGGGTCTTCAATCCAGGGAAGCCTGGCTAGCATCCTAATGGCATCTGGAACCTGGTGATTGAAAAGAGAGTTAACATACAAAGCCAAACAAATTGTTGAGCAATCATGGACCCAAAGCTTGGAATAGTGGAGAGGAAGTGTTAGGGGGGTACTCACTGCAAACTCTAGTGTACTTCTGCTTTCAGGTATATATATTTTGCAGTAGTTTATGGATACATGTGAACATAAGCTCTCTCTCACAGAAACTGGTGTATATCTAGATTTTGGGACTTTGTTAGAAAGTGAACCACCTGAGATGAAATTAGAGTATATTATGAAAGGAAAGGTCTCACCCGAGTAATGAAGTTGAAGGGTTGTCATTCCACATGTGAAGTCTCTGGACACAGTCTGAGGTGAAGCATGTTGACATGGCAATCATCACATTGGTTAGGTTGTGATTGGCGGATGCAATATTATTTTATATGGATTGGGAGAGGCATACGGGAAAGTGGGCCCTATCCAAGGGTTCCAGGACTGGGGGAAGTAGGGACTCTATAGTGGAGATGTGAGGTTCCTGCTGTCTTAGGGTTCAAAAAGACAATCGATAGTTAATGTTATCATCACATTATTTGGTAATTGGGTTAACTTTGAAAAGTCCTTTTGTTAGGGTTTGCTGTACAGTACCCAGTATCTTGTATATAGCTGTGCTATTGGTTGCTTCGGATCTACTTGGTCTAGGCTTTTGAGAGAGTCCGCATATCAAATACACAGCCTATATATTAAAAAGATTCAGTTTGTGTTTTGAAAAACTTTGAGACATACAATTGATTTTCCCCCTCTCATATTAATTAACTACTGATTTATATGTCTACATTTTGCTAGGAGTGTACATAAACACCATTCCCACCACCAAAAGACTGTGACCCATCCCTCCCACCCACTCCCACCCCCCACTGGCCCAGGAAGCTGCATGTCTACCCCTCACCACAGGGCTTTTACTTTGGTGCCCTACTTACGATTTGGTCAGGTCCTGCTTTTAGTTTCCCTTTCAGATCTTCTTCGTCAACTTCTGTTGATGAGTGGGATCATCCCATACTCATCTTTACCTTTCTGACTTAGCTCACTTAACATAATTCCTTCTAGCTCTGTCCAAGATGGGTCAGAGAAGGTGGGTTCATTGTTCTTGATAGCTGCATAGAGCATGTGAGACTTCTATGAACAACTCTGTGTCACCAAGCTAGAGAACCTGGAATAAATGCACTAATTCCTAGATACCAAAACTAAGTAAAAGAGGAAAGAGGAAGTGGATAACATGAACAGGCCCATCACAGCTAATGAAATTGAAACAGTTATCAAAAATCTCCCCAAAAATAAAAGTCCTGGACCAGATGGTTTTACAAATGAATTCTACAAAACCTTCAAAGAAGAACTAATACCTCTACTTTGAAAAGTCTTCCAGAACATTGAAGACACTGGAATACTCTCTGCCAGCTTCTATGAAGCCAACATCACTTTGATACCAAATGCAAACAAGTACACAACCTAAAGAGAAAACTACAGACCAATATCTCTGATGAACATAGATGCTAAAATATTGAACAAAAATCTAGCCAACCGGGTACAGCAGTATATTAAAAAGATTGTTCCTCATGACCAAGTGCGCTTTATCCCAAGGATACAAGGTTGGTTTAATATATGTAAATCAGTCAATGTGATCCACCACATCAATAAAAACAAGGCCAAAAACCATATGATCATATCAATAGATGCAGAGAAAGCATTTGACAAAATACAAAATCCCTTTATGATCAAAACACTATAAAAAATGGGAATAGATGGAAAATTCCTGAAGATAGAGGAGTCTATATATAGC
Source organism: Erinaceus europaeus (assembly GCF_950295315.1). Classification (NCBI taxonomy): domain Eukaryota; kingdom Metazoa; phylum Chordata; class Mammalia; order Eulipotyphla; family Erinaceidae; genus Erinaceus; species Erinaceus europaeus. The sequence continues at coordinate 105,973,994 of NC_080162.1, read as the reverse complement.
AAAACTACTGCCAACATCACCCTCAATGGTGAAAAACTGGAAGCACTTCCCCTCAGATCAGGTACTAGACAGGGCTGCCCACTATCACCATTACTATTCAACATAGTGTTGGAAGTTCTTGCCATAGCAATCAGGCAGGAGCAAGGAATTAAAGGGATACAGAATGGAAGAGAAGTCAAACTATCCCTATTTGAAGATGACACGATAGTATACATAGAAAAACCTAAGCAATCTAGCAAGAAGCTTTTAGAAATCATCAGGCAATACAATAAGGTGTCAGGCTACAAAATTAACATTCAAAAGTCAGTGGCATTCCTCTATGCAAACACTAAGCTAGAAGAAATTGAAATCCAGAAATCAACTGCTTTTAGTACAGCAACAAAAACAATAAAATATCTAGGTATAAAACTAATGAAGGAAATGAAAGACTTGTGTACTGAAAATTATTCAAGGAAATTGAAAAAGACACAAAGAAGTAGAAAGATATTCCGCATTCATGGGTCAGAAGAATTACCATCATCAACATGAATATACTACCCAGAGCCTTATACAAATTTAATGCTATCCCCATCAAGATCCCAAGGACATTTTTTAGGAGAATAGAAAAAATACTACAAATGTTTATCAGGAACCAGAAAAGACCTAGAATTGCCAAAACTATCTTGAGAATAACAGAACTGGAGGCATCACACTCCCAGATCTCAAATTGTATTATGGGGCCATTGTCACCAAAACTGCTTGGTACTGGAACATGAATAGACACACTGACCAGTGGAATGAAATTGAGATCCCAGAAGTGAGCCCCCACACCTATGGACATCTAATCTTTGACAAAGGTGCCCAGACCATTAAATGGGGAAAGCAGAGTCTCTTCAACCAATGGTGTTGGAAACAATGGGTTGAAACATGCAGAAGAATGAAACTGAACCACTGTATTTCACCAAATATAAAAGTAAATTCCAAGTGGATCAAGGACATGGATGTTAGACCATAAACTATCAGATACTTAGAGGAAAACATTGGCAGAACTCTTTCCAGCATCAGTTTTAAAAAGACATCTTCAATGAAACAAATCCAATTACAAAGAAGACTAAGGCAATATAAACCTATGGGACTACATCAAATTAAAAAGCTTCTGCACATCAGAATAAACCACTACCCAAACCAAGACACCCATCACAGAATGGGAGACGATCTTTACATGCCATACATCAGACAAGAGGCTAATAGCCAAAATATATAAAGAGCTTGAGAAACTTAACAAAAAGAAAACAAATAACCCCATCCAAAATGGGGGGATGACATGGACAGTATATTCACCACAGAAGAGGTCCAAAAGGCCAAGAAACACATGAAAAAAAATGCCCCAAGTCTTTGATTGTCAGAGAAATGCAAATAAAGACAACAATGAGATACAACTTCATTCCTGTGAGAATGTCATACATCAGAAAAGGTAACAGCAAAAAATGCTGGAGAGGTTTTGGGGTCAAAGGAGCCCTCCTGGGAGTCAGGTGGTAGCACAGCGGGTAAAAAGCACAGTTGGTGCAAAGCGCAAGGACCAGTGAGAATCCCAGTTCAAGCCTCCAGTTCCCCACCTGCAGGGGAGTTGCTTCACAGGCTGTGAAGTAGATCTTCAGGTGCCTCTCTGTCTCTCTTCCTTTCTATCTCCCCCTTCTCTCTGTCTCTATCCAATAACAAATTAATTAATTAAATAAAAATGAAAAAAAAAGGAACCCTCTGGCACTGCTGGTGGGAATGTCAATTGGTCCAACCTCTATGGAGAACAGTCTGGAGAACTCTCAGAAGGCTAGAAATAGACCTACCCTAGGATCCTGCAATTCCTCTCCTAGGGATGTATCCTAAGGAACCCAACACACCCATCCAGAAAGATCTGTGTACACATATGCTCTTAGCAGCACAATTTGTAATAGCCAAAACCTGGAAGCAACCCTGGTGTCCAACATCAGATGGGTGGCTGAGCAAGCTGTGGTCTATATACACAAGGGAATACTACTCAGCTATAAAAAATGGTGACTTCACCATTTTCAGCCAATCTTGGATGGACCCTGAAAAATTCATGTTAAGTGAAATAAGTCAGAAACAGAAGTATGAATATGGGATCATTTCACTCTCAGGCAGAAGCTGAAAAACAGTGTCAGAAGAGAAACAAGTAGAACCTGAATTGGAATTGGCATTTTGCACCAAAGTAAAAAACTCTGGGTTAGGTTGGGGGGGGGGGGAGGGAGAATATAGGTCCAAAAAGGATGACAGAGGATCTAGTGGGGGTTGTATTGTTGTATGGAAAACTGGGAAATGTTATGCATGTACAAACTATTGTATTTACTGTTGAATGTAAAACATTAATTCCCCAATAAAGAAATTTTTTTTTAAAAAAAAAGGTGACTTCACTGTTTTTAGCCCATCTTGGATGGAGCTTGAAGAAATCATGTTAAGTGAAATAAGTCAGAAACAGAGGGTGAATATGGGATGATCTCACTCTCAGGCAGAAGTTGAAAAACAAGATCAGAAATGAAAACACACATAGAACCTGAACTGGATTTGGTGTATTGAACCAAATAAAAGACTCTGGGGTAGGTGGGGGGAAAGTACAGGTCCAAAAAGGATGACAGAGGACGTAGTGGGGGTTGTATTGCTATGTGTAAAGCTGAGAAATGTTATTCATGTACAAATTATTACATTTACTGTTGAATGTAAAACATTAATCCCCAATAAAGAAATTTTTTGTAAAAAAAGGATATTTGGGTCCTGTGTGTCTCCTAGACACCAATAAAGAAGAGATGAGAGGCTATGCTATATTTATAGTATTAAGGACTATGCTATAAACCATTACTCCAAATTAAAAAGATTAAAAAAATAAGAGGCACAAATAAATCAATATATTTGTTAGCATAATAGCAACTAACATTTGTTCTTTCCTCTAAAGCCCCATTTAAATTCAAATGATATTATTATTCTGCATAATTCCACCATTGAACATTTTCCTACGTTACAAGGTAAAATCTCCTATGCCAGATTGTTTGAGAACGGCCCACTGTCCCAGAAATTCCTGGCCATTGTTTCTAAGAGGTTCAAGCGAGTTGACCCCCAACTCTCCATTCAGGTTGAGACAAGGGCAGGTTTCCCCAGTCTCTGGAATTTATGACCCCCTGGACATGGGCGCCTTTCTACACATGCCACCTCCCCCCTTCTTTCTTTAATTAAAAGCCATGGATTACTGTGTTAATTTTAAAACCATAAGCAAACATCTTGATTGGTTCGATTCTCCAATATTTCTTCTTGTTGTTTTAACCATTTTATATATTGTGTTTATATATTTATATATTATGTTTATATATTTATATATTCCCTTTGTCAGTGCTTTTCAAATTACTGATCAGTATTGCTTGGATTGACTTGTGTCTAAGTAAGTTAATTAAAGGGTTCACAGTGGTGGAAGCTAACAGCTGTTTCAATAGTTTTTTAATCTCTGAATTGGAGCTCAGTGGTTTAAAAGCCTCTATTTTTTTTTCTTCCCTGTAGGCTATGGGAGCCTGAGGGCTTTTTAGCTATCAATATGTTTCATCTTAATCACTGACTCCTGATAAAGCAGGGTGTGGCAGAGATAATCCAGTGGTTATGCAAAGAGACTTTCACAGCCCCTCAGCTATCCCACCGAGGTATAGGTCTTCTCCTGAGTTTCCTGGTTAGATCTCTCTCCCCTGGTGTCCCTCCCTGTTGCTGCTCCAGATTCTGAGGGTAGTAGCAATGGATTCTCAGAGTTGCACTTGGTGAGTCTCTGGGGAGTCCTCTCCTCCCTTCAGCTGTCCCCTTGTTGTGGAGCAGACTGGAGGTGGTGTCTCCACTGATAAACTGAAGTCCAGAAATCAGTTCCTTTTTCTATAGCAACAAAAACAATAAAATATCTAGGAGTAAACCTAACCAAAGAAGTGAAAGACTTGTATACTGAAAATTAGGAGTCACTACTCAAAGAAATTGAAAAAGACACAAAGAAGTGGAAAGATATTCCATGTTCATGGGTTGGAAGAATTAACATCATCAAAATGAATATATTACCCAGAGCCATCTACATTTTTAATGCTATCCCCATCAAGATCCCAAACACATTTTTTAGGAGAATAGAAAAAATGCTACAAATGTTTATCTGGAACCATAAGAAACCTAGAATTGCCAAAACAATCTTGAGAAAAAAGAACAGAACCAGAGGCATCACACTCCCACATCTCAAACTGTAGTATAGGGCTGTTGTCATCAAAATTGCTTGGTACTGGAACAAGAATAGACACACTGACCAGTGGAATAGAATTGAGAGCCCAGAAATGAGGCCCCACACCTATGGACATCTAATCTTTGACAAAGGGGTCCAGACTATTACATGGGGAAAGCAGAGTCTCTTCAACAAATGGTGTTGGAAATAATGGGTTGAAACATGCATAAGAATGAAACTGAATCACTGTATTTCACCAAATACAAAAGTAAATTCCAAGTGGATCAAGGACTTGGATGTTAGACCACAAACTATCAAATACTTAGAGGAAAATATTGGCAGAACTCTTTTCCGCATGCATTTTAAAGACACTTTCAATGAAACAAATCCAATTACAAAGAAGACTAAGGCAAGTATAAACCTATGGGACTACATCAAATTAAAAAGCTTCTTCACAGCAAAAGAAACCACTACCCAAACCAAGAGACCCCTCACAGAATGGGAGAAGATCTTGACATGCCATACATCAGATAAGAGTTTAATAACCAACATATATAAAGAGCTTGCCAGAATCAACAATGAGACAACAAATAACCCCATCCAAAAATGGGGGGAGGACTTGGACAGAATATTCACCACAGAAGAGATCCAAAAGGCCGAAAAACACATGAAAAAATGCTCCAAGTCTCTGATTGTCAGAGAAATGCAAATCAAGACAACAATGAGATACCACTTCACTCCTGTGAGAATGTCATACATCAGAAAAGGTAACAGCAGCAAATGCTGGAGAGGGTGTGGGGTCAAAGGAACCCTCCTACACTGCTGGTGGGAATGTCAATTGGTCCAACTTCTATGGAGAGCAGTCTGGAGAACACTCAGAAGGCTAGAAATGGACCTACCCTATGATCCTACAATTCCTTTCCTGGGGATATATCCTAAGGAACCCAACATATCCATCCAAAAAGATCTGTGTACACATATGTTCTTGGCAGCACAAAACCTGGAATCAACCCAGGTGTCCAACAACAAATGAGTGGCTGAGCAAGTTGTGGTCTATATACACAATGGAATACTACTCAGCTGTAAAAAATGGTGACTTCACCGTTTTCAGCCGATCTTGGATAGAGCTTGAAAAAATCATGTTGAATGAAATAAGTCAGAAACAGAAGGATGAATATGGGATGATCTCACTCTGAGGCAGAAGTTGAAAAACAAGATCAGAAACGAAAACACAAGTAGAACCTGAAATGTAATTGGCATATCGCACCAAAGTAAAAGACTCTGGGGTGGGTGGGTGGGTGTGGAGAATACAGGACTATGAAGGATGATAAATGATATAGTGGGGTTTGTATTGTTAAGTGGGAAACTGGGGAATGTTATCCATGTACAAACTATTGTATTTACTGTTGAATGTAAAACACTAATTCCCCAATAAATAATTAAATTTTTAAAAATAAATAAATAAATAAAAATAAGAAAAATAATAATCACAGACTAACTTAGCTAGTAATGGGAAATCCTATCTTTGTAAATAGTAATAAAAGTAACTTACCAACAAACAACCCCCCCCAAAAAATAGGGAAGCCATATTGGACTGCTTTGAACCATGATAAAAGATGATAACTTAAACAACAGAAACTTACTACATCTACTTTTGGAAAGTAGAAATCTAAGAAAAGGCTTAGTGGAATTAGATTTCTTCTGAAACACCTTTTCTGACTCACAGAAAACTTACAGTATGTTCACATGGAGAAGAGCTAGTAAATCTCTTCTTATAAAAATACAGATCCAATGAAATAAATTTCCCACCTTTATGACCTCCATCAATTTTAATTGCCTCCTCAGAAGTCCCAGCTCTAAATATAACACCTGTGTCCATCTTACAATAAAAACAATTATCATAGTAATAAACCTGAGTTAGGGCTTCAACAGAACTTGGGAATGGGAACACAAACATTCAGTTGTGCAGTTAAACCTGCCAATTTACAATGCTGACCAGCCACTGTGGAGGCTGACCCAAGGCTCTGCACACTGACAAGAATGGAAGGAGAAATCACAGATAATTTGAATCTAACAGATGGGGGCAGAGCTCAAAGGTCAAGAAGCTTATGAGTTGAAAAGATTTGGTAAGGAAATGAATGAAGGAAACTATTATGAAGGGAATGTCCAAGGTTAATCTGAGGTCCAGGGATTCATCTTCCTGGGAACAATCCCATTACCCATAGCCATAAAGGAATTCTCGAATAAGCATTGGGTTTATGATGAGGAATAATGAAGAAGGGATGAAATTTTAAAAGATCTGACAAGATTTCTAGGGCACAGAACTGGAAGAGTAGAATAAGACCAAATCAGAGCCAAGAGGTGGAAAGAGGAACAGAGATGTTCATATGGAAAGGTCAGAGCACTTCAAGTGAGAGCAATTATTGGGCTGGCTGGGACAGGCCTTCCATGACCCTTCTCTTGAGGTTCTGCTTCTCAGGACAGTTGCTTAGATCAGAGCTGCAGCCCTGTGAGTTTTAGAAGACGATTAAGGCTATGGGGCAATGAACCCCAGTTCCACTAGCTCTGGCTCTTTTGTTTTTGCCACCTGTTTCCCCCACAGAGGAAGGGAACTGGAGAGCATCTGAGGAGGAAATGGTATCATTTGTTTCTCTTACCTCGAGGGAAATAAAGGAAGGACACCTAAGGAAGTAGTAACAGATATGGATGTGACTTAGAAAGGAATAAAAAGGGACTGGTTGGTGGCACATCTGGTTGAGAACTCATATTACAGTGTGAAAAGCTCAAGCCCCTAGTCCCCACCTGTGGGGGGAAAGCTTCAGAAGTGGTGAAGTAGTGTCACAGGTATCTCTCTCTCCCTCTGTATCTTCCTCCCCATTCCTACTTTCTCTGTCTTATCAAAATAAATAAAATTAAATTTAAAAGACATTTTAAAAGAAGAAGAAAGGAAGGAAAAGGCATGGGCCTTAGAAATTCTCACTTGACCTGTTAATGTCCGTGTTCAGCGGAGACGCAATTACAGAAGCCAGACCTTCCACCTTCTGCACCCCACAATGACCTTGGGTCCATACTCCCAGAGGGATAAAGAATAAGGAATATATCATGGGAGGGGATATGGAGCTCCGTTAATGGGCACTGTGTGGAATTGTATCCCTCTTATCCTGTAGTCTTATCAATATTTCCATTTTATAAATTAAAAAAGGGGGAGGGAGAACAGAGTAGACAAGCCAGGTCATTTAAGCAGACTAATGACAAGTTGGTTCCAAGTGACAGGTCAGAATAAATAGCCCAGCTTCATCAACTAGTTTCCATTTTGTCCAAATTGACCCCCGTGTTTGTATGCATATTTTCTTTTTTTCTGAATGAAGTGCATAATGCTGGATCAGAGCCTCCCCAATTCTTTGTGGAACACACGGTGATGAACCAGACACTATGGGACACACCTGGATCTTCCTTCTTCACAACAGGAGGATCCAGGCACCAAGACACTGGGAGTTGTGGGGTAACTGTGGGACCAGGAGATGCGTGTATGTGGGGCCTGGCCATGTGCAGTGGACATGGAGAGCAATAAGAGTTATCTGAGGACAGACTGATTTGGCCTTATATTTCTGACTAGGTCAGTAACAAATCACTTAGGATTCCTGCAGCTCCAAATTCCCATAGTGAGGAGCTTTCTTACGTAAGCAAAATTTCATATTATTTTGCCTTTTCAGATGTTGGTATGAAAGACTTATGCTTAGAGAATCATATTTATCCAGTCAAAGGTTTAATATATTTTGCATGACCCATCTCCAGGAGAGTTTATTCTAATACCTCCATGTGTATATATTTGAGTTCTGGTGTAACTGCCAATTCCAAATGGCTTCTAGCTACTGGAGAAATGCCCATCACATGGAGCTTCCCAGAAAATCATCCAAATAAGACCTCGAACCAGAAGTCATTCACCTCCTCAATGAAACATCCCAATGTCTTTGCACCTCTTTACAAGTACCTGGAAACTCCTGTATAAGACATGCTTCATACTTCATTTATCCTTATAATACATGTACTAGGGAAAGCTAGTTTTAGAGTTGAGATAAAACATAAACAGATTTAAAAGAAACTACTGCCTTCATGCACCACAATGAATCCATTTGAGAACACTACTATGAGATTCTATTCTAAGATCACTATTCTATTCTAGATCACTAGGCTCTGCTTTGGGGCGGTGGGGGAGTGGAGAAATGGGGGTGTCAGATCCTGTTGCTGGCCTATTGGAAATCTTATCTTGAAGCCTGAATTCAATTCGCCTTCTTTTTTTGGTTAATTTCTTTTGTTTCTCATTCTGGCAAGTTCTGAAATCAAACAATACTGAGCCAGGGATATGTCCTAGGGACATGTCAAGATGAAAAATGATCTTTCAAGCTTTTCTTTTATAGCAAAATAAACTTCCTCATTCTGAAATGCCCTTACTTCTTCAGCCTCTGACTTCTTAGCTCAGCTGCTGCCTGAGCCCAGCCTCTCATCCATGACAAATCCTGTAGGAGATTTATCAGCTCCCCTAGAATCCTGGGGCTTAGACTGTGATTAAAGAATGTGAGTTCATAACTCATGTTCCTTCCCTGCTTTCCCTAGAAACGGGTTTTGTACCCTAAGTGCCCCCCCACACACACACATACCTCTCATGCTTCTGTCATTAGCAAACAAGAGGAGAAACTTCATGAACAGTGAGGCAGGTCTGCAGGTATCTATCTTTCTCTCCCCCTTTTTACCTCCCCTCTACACTCAATTTTTCTGTCCTGTCAAAATTTGTTTTAAAAATGAAAGAAATAGCTGCTACAAGTGGTGAATTCATACCAAATCACAGGAATAACCCTGATGATGCACAAGAGAGAATCTAAATATGTCTCCTATCTTGCTACTAGTCCATTCACTTAGATCCAAGTACTCATGAACGTCACAGAGTATGACAACTGAAATATACTTTGTGTAGGAATTGTACCTCACAGAATTTGCTTGTCTGTATATCTTAATTTCTTGAAATACAAGAAGAGTCTAAAAGCATAGCAATCAGCACTCTTGTGAGATGCAAGGTCTTCGGTCTGTTCTTTCAGCTGGGAAGAAGACATTTCTAGTGCTCAGATCCAAACACTTTGGAGTACTTGCAGGATGGTGAGGATGAGGAAGATAGTGCTTATGGGAGCATATAGCAGATAGCCAGTCTGTCTCCTAGAGAAACTTCCTATGAATGGTCTCCTACAGACACCCCTGGAGATGTACATTCCACATTACCAATATCCTTGCTCCCCACTTTAATTTTATCTCATATTTATTTGCAAGTACAGAAAAACACACAAGCAGTAAAAGACAATGATAATCCCAATTTCCTCCCCAGCAGGATGCACGCTGAGAAAACTGCTTCTCAGGAGTGTTTTTCCTTTCATTTCCTCATAGTCTCCAGCAGCATGAAGAGTGGGTTGCAATCAAAATCATTCAGAAGAAACATGTCTGCATCTGGACAACTACCCTCATCCCAACAAAGGCCCACAGTCTCCTGAAGTCAGAGGGGCAGGTGGCATCCTAGAACCTGTGCAGGTTGTGGAGTCATTACTTTAAATGATGAAAACACTGCTAGTGATATTGCCACCACATGCCCCCAGTACCACTGTACCATCTGTGCCAGGCAGAGATGCCAACAGTCTGGCAGGAGGGAAATTCAGTGCTTGCCAAATCACCGGGCTGATCTCATTGTATATGCACACTTAGAATCATGTAAGATTGCACACAATCTCAATCAAATCCGACTTTTTATCCCTTTATTAGTATTGGACATTCTAATTCATCACTTGCTACGTGACTGAAATAACACCTAGAAAATATGAAACCTTTACAAACATTTCGGTTTATCTGGCCAGATTAATTACAGAATAACACAATACTAGTGCTAAGGGGAAAAAAGACTTATTAATTAAAACACATATAAAACCAAGTGAGACCATGGAATCCTATGAATGTGGGGGTCATGTCCAGATTTACCCTACCAGGTCTGTCTTCCTCCCCCACCCCCATTACACTGGTCACATGGCTACAAGTCACATGTCCCTTTGTTATTTAGCCAGGATATATAGCCCCAGTCTCTACTATTCAGGTACAGAGGTTGATTAGAGTGTGTTTTGTAAATGTCTGATTTCCTGTCTAACCAGCAGATGTTATAATTTTTTCTTTCTGACAATTTCTTTTTCCTTAAAATGTAATGATGCAAATTAAAGTCTTTCTCCCTAACAATTTTTCTTCCCTTCCTTCTCTGTTATATTACTACCAATCTATTTGCTTTACCTAAATTTCACTTGCCTTGTGAGAAGACTGGAATAATGTTAGAGAATTTCCAACTTTTAATTTCAAGCATTGGAAGCCCTGTTTTTAGAATGATTTGAAAACTGGTAGGGTGGGGGGGTGGGAAGAAAGCAAGTAGCATAATGACTATGCAAAGGACTTTCATGCCTGAGTATTCAAGGCCCCAGGTTCTTTCCCTGCACCACCATAAGCTAAAGCTGAGCAGTGCTCTAGATAATAAATAAAAGATGCAGAGTAGTTTTGTTTAAAAGCAAACTGATTCAAACATCCCATAAAAGCTTGAAGACCACTCAAGCAGGTCACCCCATGTGTCTTCCACGGCCTCCAGTGGAGAAAGCCACCTGGGTGGTGCTACCTACTGTATAAGGAACGCACCATGCTCGAATCACCCTCCCATGTAGGCATGTTCTTCCCCAGGCCACCTGTACAGTTTTCCTGTGAGTGAGTATAGCTGTCACAATTCCAAGCTTCTTTTTTAATCTTTTTTAAAAAAATTATTGACTTTATTATTTTTTATTGGATAGAGGACTGAGAGAAATTGAGTGGAGAGAGGAAGATAGAAAGGGAGAAAGAGAGATACCTGCAGCCCTGCTTCACCACTTGTGAACTGCGTAACTGTGTCCTTTGCCACTGGCATTTATGCTCCTGGGTTTAGAATAGCAGGGCCAAACCAAGCCTTGCCCCTCTGGGCAGAGGCTCTGCTGACAGCACTTTCCTGACTTGTCAAGGCTGCTTCTGTTGGCAGGTGTAATCAACTTCAGCAAAGTGAACACATGACCTTTGGAGAACCTGTGTGAAAATAAAAATGCTTTACTTAAGGACAAACTGGATAAGTTTAGGCATCAGTTAGTGTGCTGACATGAAATATAGATGATTCAACCTTGGAGTATTAAAGCACAGCATTCCATTGAACACTCTGTTTTGGTTATGCTTTGAAACTGACATTCTCTTTCAAAACATGTCCTGGCTCTTATCTCAGGGACATAAGGACTATAGCCAAATGTTCACTGACACTTTGTTTTTAATTCTTTTATTTATAAAAAGGAAACATTGACAAAACCATAGGATAAGTGGGTTACAGCTTCGTACAATTCCCATCACCAGAACTCTGTATCCCATGCCCTCTCCTGATAGCTTTCCTATACTTTAACCCTCTGGGAATATGAACCCAAGGTCATTGTGGTATGCATAAGGTGGAAGGTCTGGCTTTTGAAATTGCTTCCCTACTGAACATGGGCATTGATAGGTCGATCCATACTCCCAGCCTCTCTCTTTACCTAGTATGGAAGAGCTCTAGGTAAGCAGAGCTCCAGGACACATCTGCAGGGTTGTCTGTCAAGGGAAGTCTGGTCAGCATCATGCTAGCATCTGGAACCTAGTGGTTGCCAAGAGAGTTAACATACAAAGCCAAACAAATTGTTGACCAATCATGGACCTAAGGGCTGAAGTAGTGCAGATGAAGAGTTGGTTGGTCCTCATTTTATAGATAGCTAGTAGGCATATTTTAGTTAAATTCCAAAGGGCCTGTGGCTATACTAGTTTTTTTTTTTTTTTTTCCTTTTTCTTTTTTCCCCTGAGCCTGAAATCTGATATGCAGATGGATCCAAGTTATTGTCTGGGGAGATGATGTCATGGCTGGAAAAAGGACCAGAAATCTAGATCAGGGAAAAGAGTAGCTCCCCAATATGGGAGAGGGGTATAAATATTGTTGACTGTAAACCCCATAATTTGATGTGACCAGGAGCCCATAATTAGCTTACGAGCCTGTGTGACCTCTGCATCCCTGTAGATCTGAGCTCACATTCTGTGGTCATAGGTAGGAACATTCCATGCTGCCCCAATATGGACCCATCTACCTCAGGTGTAGCATAGAGTATGTTGTTCATCCTCCCTTTGGAGGATGGAACATTCTCTGCCATTGGTGATCCAAGTGGAGAGCAAGCCCCTATGGGGGCCCACAAAGGGGTCTATTTTGTTGTTCCTGATAGAAATGACCGGTAACAATGGAGAGAGGGATTTATTTGAGGTCTAGGGCTATCATGTCTGTTTAGGAATCTCAGGACTCCCTGAATAGGGCCCCAGCTGATGGGGTGGCCTGATAGTGACTAAAGAATCACCGTTAAAGTATGCCAGACTCTTTCTTGCCCTTATTCAGGTTTTGCAGTCCTTGCTTTGATAAGATTAGCTTTGTAGTGAGTGAGAGAACTGTAATAGTAAGTGAGGAGGGTACCTAAGTCTAAGTAGACACTGTTTCATTATTAACTTGTTACTGACTCACTACAGACTATTGTGTATTTTTGCGTTCACGTACGTAGTTTGCCCTAATTTAAGGATACATGTGAACATATGCCCTATCTTGCGGGACCTGGCCTATATCTAGGTTTTGGGACTTTGTTAGGAAGTGAACCTCATGGAATGGAATTAGAGAATACCATGAAAGGAAAGGTCTCACTCAAGTAATGAGGGTGAATGGTTGGCATTTCATGCTTAACATCTCTGGACACAGTCTGAAGTGAAGCATGCTGAGGTGGTACTCATTGCATTGATTAGGTTGGGATCAGCAGATCCAATATCATTTGGTATAACTTGAGAGAAGCATGCAGGAAAGTGAGCCCCACCCTAGAGGTTCCAGGACTGGGGGGAATATAGGCTCTATAGTGCAATCGGGAGGTTCCTGCTGTCTTAGGGTTTAGGAAGACAATAATAGATAGTTATTGCTATAAAAAACATTATTTGGCAATTAGGTTAACTTTGAAAAATCCCTTTGTTAGGATTTACTGTATCATACACACCGTCACCATATTTATGTCTTTTGACATTATCTGTGTATAGCTGTACTGCCAGTTGCTTCTCTTCTCCTTGGACTAAGCTTTTAAGAGATTCAACATATCAAAGACACAGCCTATGTATTAAAAAGACTCTGTGCTTTAAAAAGTTTAAGACATTGAATCAGTTTTTCCCCTTATGTTACTTAGTGATTTATATGACTACAAATTAATAGGAGTGTACATAAACACCATTCCCACCACCAAATGACTGTCCCATCCTATCTTCCTCCGCTTCCTCCCCACCCCACCCCCCCATGAAACTGAACATCCGCCCTCACCCTCAAACCAGGGTTTTTACTTTGGTGCCCTACTACAAATTTAGTGAGATCCTGCTTTGAGTTTCCCTTTCTCTTATTCTTTCTAAACTTCTGTTTATGAGTGGGATCATCCCATCCTCATCTTCATCTTTCTTAGCTCACTTAATATAATTCCTTCTAGCTCCATCCAAGATGGGTCAGAGAAGGTGGGTTCATTGTTTTTAATAGCTGCACAGTATTCCATTGTGTATATATACCACAGCTTTCTCAGCTACTCATCTGTTGTTGGGCACCTGGGTTGTTTCCAGGTTTTGGGTATTATGAATTGTGCTGCTATGAACATAGGTGCACACACCTCTTTTTGGTTGGGTGTTATGGAGTCCTTGGGAGTTATGGATTCCCCAGGAGAGGAATTACTGGGTCATATGGAAGGAAGGTCCGTCTAGCCTTGTGAGAGTTCTCCAGACTGCTCTCCACAGAGGCTGGACCAATTTACATTCCCACCAGCAGTGCAGAAGGGTTCCTCTGTCCCCACAGCCTCTCCAGCATTTGTTGCTGCTGTCCTTTTTGATGTTGCCATTCTCACAGGAGTGAGGTGGTCTCTCAATGTTGTCTTTATTTGCATTTTTTTGACAGTCAGCAACCTGGAGCAATTTTTCATGTATTTGTTACCCTTTTGGATCACCTCTGTAGTGAATGTTTTGTTCATATTATCTGCCCCCTTTTGCATGGGGTCATTTGCTTTTTTGGTGCTAGGTTTGCTGAGCTCTTTGTATATTTTGGTGATTAGTCTCTTGTTAGATGTATGGCATGTGAAGATCTTCTCCCATTCGGTGAGGGGTCTCTTTGTGTAATAGTTTCTTTGGCTGTGCAGAAACTTTTCAATTTGATGTCCCATTGGTTTGTTTCTGCTTTAGTCTTCCTTGCAATTGGTTTGTTTCATCAAAGATTTCCTTGAGGTTTAGTTCAGAAAGTGTTCCATCAATGTTTTCCTCTAAGTATTTGATAGTTTCTGGTCTAGCATCCATGTCCTTGATCCATTTGGAGTTGATTTTTGTTTCTGGTAAGATAAGGTGGTTCAGTGTCATTCTTCTGCATGTTTCAAACACTGTTTTCACTGCAACATTTATTGAAGAGAGCCTTCTTCCTCCATTTAATACTTTGAGCTCCCTTATCAAATGAATATTCTCCCCAGAGCCATAAGCAAATTTAACATGATACCCATAAAAGTTCCAGCAAGCTTCCTTAAGAGGATAGAACAAAAGCTACGATCATTTATCTGGAACCAGAAAACACCTAGAATTGCCAAAACACTCTTGAGGAAAAGAAACAGAAATTCAGACATCACACTCCCAGATCTCAAACTATATTATATTATAAGGCCATCATCATCAAAACAGCCTGGTAATGGAACATAAAAAAGGCACACAGAGCAGTGGAACAGAATTGAAAGCCCAGAACTAAACCCCCACACCTGTGGACATCTAATCTTTGATAAATGGTTAAAACAACAAGAAGAAATATTGGAGAATCGAACCAGGACAAGAGTCCAGCTAAAAGTCCTCCAGAGGGTGAAGCACAAAATAACGAGTTCAACATCCAAACATTAGCTAAAGAAATAATAACAGGAGTGAGTAAAGAATTTGAAAAAATTGTAATCAGAAATGCAGGAACAACAAATGAGAATATGGAAGAAAATACTAATTATCTCATGGTTATTAGAGAGCTGAAAGCTGAAATCGCTGAGCTAAGAAGGCAACTAACTAAACAAGCTAAAACACTATCAGAGCAGGGCAACAAAATAGATGAACTCCAGAAAACAGTAGAGGGCAGAGAGAATAGAATCTATGAGGCTGAAGACAGAATAAGCAAGATTGAGGATGAATTAGAGACAACTAAAAAAGAAGTAAGAGATCTCAAAAAGAGATTAATAGATGCTGAAAACAACAACAGAGTCCTAAGGGATGACTTCAAAAGAAACAATATACGCATTATTGGCATACCAGAGGAAGAAAGAGAAGGAGAGGAAGAAAGCATTTTCCAGGCCATAATTGCTGAAAACTTCTCTAGTCTAGACAACATCAAAGACATAAAGATTCAAGAAGCCCAGAGGGTCCCAAACAGAATTAACCCAGACCTAAAGACACCAAGACATCTCATACTTAGAATGGAAAGGAGTAAGGATAAAGTAAGGATAAAGAAAGGATCCTGAAGGCTGCAAGAGAAAAACAAAGAGTCACCTACAAAGGAAAACACATAAGATTAGCAGTAGACTTATCCATACAAACACTACAGGCCAGTAGAGAATGGCAAGATATCTATTGAGTGCTCAATGAGAAAGGCTTTCAGCCAAGAATACTATATCCTGCTAGACTGTCATTCAGATTAGATGCAGGCATCAAAACCTTCCCAGACAAGCAACAGTTGAAGGAGTCAACTATAACCAAGCCTGCCCTGAAAGAAGTTCTGAGAGGTCTCCTATAAACAATCAGACCACCACAAATAGGCCATCTATCAAAACACTCTAAAACTCTACAAGAATGGCCTTAAAATATCTTCAATCTTTGATATCAATAAATGTCAATCACCTGAATGCACCTATTAAAAGACACAGAGTAGGAAGATGGATCAGAAAACACAATCCAACAGTATGCTGTCTACAGGAAACCCACCTAACTCAACAAGACAAACACAGACTTAAAGTGAAAGGATGGAAAACTGTCTTACAAGCCAAGGCCCACAAAAAAGGGCAGGAACAGCTATTCTCATATCTGACACAATAGACTTTAAAATAGAGAAAGAAAAAATTAAGAAAGATAGAAATGGACACTACTTAATGCTCAGAGGATCAGTCAATCAAGAGGACTTAGCAATTATTAACATCTAGGCACCCATTGAGAAGCTACCTAAATACATCAAACTTCTACTGAAAGAGCTACAGCAATATATTAACAGTAGCACAATCATAGTAGGGGACTTCAACACCCCACTCTGTCAACTTGACAGATCGTCCAGGCAGAAAATCAATAAAGATATAAGGGAGATAATGAAGAGATAGAAATACTAGAACTTGTTGCTGAGGAGTTATTCTGATGCAGTCTCCGCCCCCAGGTTTTACTACGCCCCCGTGAAACCCTAGCATTGCCCCCTTCAACCAATCCTGGCCCTATAAGTCACCCCTGGTTGTCGCCCAATAAAAAGCCCCCTCAACCCCCCTCTCTCTCTGGGCTCTCAGCTCTCCCTCTCTGAGGTCTCGCTCCCTGCTCTCCCCCCCGTGGTCGGCCATTGCCGGCTGGCTCCACATGGTCTGAACCAAACCCCCCCCCATCCTATAATAAAGATTTGTGTACCCCTTTGCTCTGGACGTCCGATCTCTTCTCCGCAGTGCAGCCTGACACCAGACTGCCACAACAACATCTGGCGCCCATCGTGTTCCGTACCCACACCACGCCCGGCCTGAGGTCTCTGAAACCGCCCAGACACAGGTAAGTGGCATCCGCCCACTTCTGTGGCCCTGCATTTCCCTCCACCATGGGAAATTTCTCGGTTTATGAGGAGGTGTCCCAGTCATTATCTCTTGACCTGGGACAGATTTGCGCTGTCATAAACGGTTTAATTTTCGCTACCCCTTGGATTTTTTTAACTGTGGTCGCCACTTTCAAGATATGTAAAACGTGGTATGCCATAAGGATAAGTGACCTTGAGGCTGAGGTACGAGAGTTAAATCACATGTGCTTAAGACTTAGATGTCCTAAGCGATCAGCGGCTAAACCCAAGAATTCCGTTCCCACAGACACGCACACGTGTTCGGACGCTCTTCCTCTGACCCCACCCCTTCCGCCCCAGTTTCAGCTCCGCCTGCAGCTTCTGCGTTCCTGAAACCCCCCTGCCCATGCTGTCCTGGTTTCAACTCCGCCTGCAGCTTCCGTGTCCCTGAACCCCCCGCCTGCCCCTGCCGTCCCGGTTTCAGCTCCGCCTGCAGCTTCTGTTTTCCTGAACCCGCCCCCGGCCCCTGCCGCTGCGGTTTCAGCTCCACCTGAGGTTTCTGCGACCCTGAACCCCCCCTGCCCCTGCCGCCCCGGTTTCAGCTCCGCCTGCATCTTCCTTGTTCCTGACCCCGCCCCTGCCGCCCCGGTTTCAGCTCCACCTGCAGCTTCTGCATTCCTGACCCCGCCCCAGGCCCCTGCCGCCCTGGTTTCAGCTCCACCTCCGGCCCCTGCCGTCGTGGTTTCAGCTCTGCCTGAGGCTTCCTCGTCCCTGACCCCGCCCCCTGCTGATACGTCACCATTAAGGGACCTAGTGGCTGAGATACAAGAGCTAAAGGATATTTTTTCAGCATTTAAGGATTTTAAACCATGTGCAGTCCACCCCGGGAGCTCCATCCCCGTAGATATGCGTTTAGTCTCCCCTGCAGCCACTACAGCAGTTTCTATGGCACTTTCCACTTCTGTAGCTCCCTCTCCCATGCCAGCGGACCAAATCCACACATTCCCGGTAAACTTGGCCCCTTCTAAACAAAACCCTCAGCCGTGGCAGACATATTCCTCTAAAGGATTTTGAACACTCAGAGGAGCAGTCAGGGAGGACGGAATGCATTCTCCATGGACCAAGCCCGTCTTGAGGAGTTTTTACCAGCATTTAAATACACCACAAGACTGGAAAGATCTGGCTTGTGCTGCACTCCCAGACCCACTCTATCTTCAGTGGCAGGCATGCTTCCGTGATGAGTGCTCTAGACAATCGCAGGAAAATAGTAACAAACAGGTAGAATGGAATTCTGATGCTTTGTTTGGAGCAGGAGCTTATGAATCTGGAGCTCAGCAGGCAGAAGCCAGGTTTCCAACCGGTTATTTTGAACAGGTACGCATCTGTGCAACACAAGCATGGGAAAGGGTGACCACACCTGATGTAGATCCGTCAGCTCCCATTAACGCTTTTCACCAAGGCTTTGATGAATCATTGGCGAGCTTCATCTCAAGGGTGAAGAAAAGCTTAGAGAGAAAGGTTTATAATCCTGATGTCCGCAAACTACTCCTGCGCTCTATTGTCTGGGAAGGCATGACACCACAATTCCGTCAGGTATGCCTTAATCTTAAACACCTACACCCAGATAATTGGATTCTAGCGACACAGGAACTTACATCAGGCAATTGTGGGGCGCCCGCTACGACACAGGTCTATGCAGTTGCCCCACGTAAGCAAAACGGGGCCTGCTTTCAGTGTGGTTGCCAAGGACATTGGCGTAACCAATGTCCTGATAAGTTGCGACCATGCCTCCAGTCAGGGAAACCACGCCTCCAGCCAGAGCAACCCCGCTTTCAGTCAGGGGTTTCACTGGAAGAGAGATTGTTGGTCCCAATTTCATAAAGATGGTTCGCCCCTGAATGGTACAAATTCGGGGCATGAGATATTGTGGACCACTCCTGTTTTAGAATGGGGCCACCCTTCTATGACAGTAAAGATTGGCAATATTCCTTTTAAATTTTTGATTGACACGGGGGCAGAAAAGATGATTTTAAGGCAAGAAGATGTTCCCCAAGATTGGGAACTTATCCCTGGACCCAGTTTACATGGAATAGGAGGGATGACCAGAGCATTTTGCACACGAGACTCGCTCATATGGGAAGACCCAGAAAGTTCTACTGGAAACTTCTGCCCTTTGGTAGCTAATATTAGCACCAACTTACTGGACAGGGATCTTCTGGAATGTCTTGATGTTAGGATATCCACAGACGCCTCTGAAGAGTGTAAAACTCATTCCTGTGATACCAGGTCTATTCAGCACCCCCAATACTAAATGCCACTGTTCGTAGCCAAACACCCTGCTTAAGCTGGCTTTCTAATGAGCCTGTCTGGGTGGAACAGTGGCCTTTACCTAGGGATAAGCTAAAAATTTTAAAAGGGCTGGTCCGAGAGCAGTTGTCCTTGGGACACATTCATCATTCTCGAAGCCCATGGAATACTCCTGTCTTTCTGATTAAAAAGTGCTTGGGAAAATGGCGCCTCCTTCAAGATCTCCATGCAGTAAATAAAGCCATGCAGGTCTGGGGCTCCCCCCAAAGGGGTTTGCCTCTTGCTTCTGCAATTCCCACGGGAATTCCAATCATAGCTATTGATATACAAGATTGTTTTTTCTCTATCCCCTTGCATCCGCGAGATTGTAAACGTTTTGCCTTCTCTGTTCCGTCTATTAATAATGCCAGCCCTGCTGATAGATTTGAATGGGTGGTGCTGCCCCAGGGTATGGCCAATAGTCCTACAATTTGTCAGGAGGCTGTTAAATCTGCCCTTGTCCCATATATTCATAAGGGCCTTAATATTTTTCATTATACAGATGATATTTTAATATGGGGATATTATTATGTGATTTTCTCATTCCTGCATTAAAGAAAAGCAGCCTTAATGTAGCCCCTGAGAAGATACAGCTAATCCCTCCAATATCCTTCCTAGGTTCAGAAATTTCTCTAACACAAATTCGTCCCTTAAAACCTAATGTTACCTTCCCTTCTAACCTTACTCTTGCTTCTTTACAAAGTTTTCTAGGAAATTTAAATTGGCTTAGGCAGTATCTCTATCTGCCCACAAGCTGCCTCCAACCACTGTTTGACCTGTTGAAAGGAAACAAACAGCCCTCTTCAAAACATAAGTTAACTCCTGAGGCCTCCTTGGCACTGGAAAGGGTTAACCAGGCCCTCCAGGACATGCACCTTGTTCGATTCTCCCCTCCTCTCCGGTAAACCTTCTAATCTTCAACTTCACCCCCACAGTAGTAGGGGCACTGTGGCAAGACCATGGGGTTCTCGAATGGCTTCACACGCCAGTAGGAGGAGCTCCAAGACTCCTCACTGAGATAGACGCGTTAGCATTCATGGTTCGCCAAGGAAGAAATAGGTCTGTGCAGGTCTTAGGGAAGGAACCAGATTTAATCATTCTGCCCTTTTCTCTCACAGATACAGAGTGGCTTATACGCCATCATTCCCGCTTTGCCATAAGCTTCCTGGGGTTTCCAGGACAAATAGATAACCATTTTCCTTCTAATAAATTGATAGCTTCTTTACCTCTTCTGCCTCTACTAGCACCTAAACTTTTCTCTTGGGATCCCATTCCCTCTGCTCCTACAATCTTTACTGATGGCAGAAAAAGGGGAGCTGCTGCCCTTATATATTACCCAGACAAACAATCTCCTAAACCTCTCTTTGCTGAGCTTCCTGATAATTCCCCTCAGTCCAAAGAACTTTATGCTGTTTTTCTTGCACTAAAAGCTGTACCAGAATCCTTCAACCTTTTTTCTGACAGTGTGTATACTGTTAACTTACTTCCATGGCTTGCTCGTACTTATGTGAAAATTGATGACAACCCACTTTCCCCTCTCTTGATTCAAATCGCCTCTATGCTCTGTTCTCGAACCCAACCACTGTATATTCAACACCTTCGTTCCCACAGCCCTCTTCCTGGTTCCCTGTCCGAAGGTAATGCCGCAGTTGACCGTCTTGCCTCTACAGGAACTTTCCCAGTCTCTGTCTCTGATCCTGCTAATTTTCATTCTCTAACCCATGTTAATCTTAAAGGTCTTCGAGCTCGATTCCCTGATGTTCCTGTACCACAGTTAAAACATATCCTCGCTACATGCTTTTCTTGTGCAAGTCTCATAAACACACCTGCTATCCAGACCCTTGGGGTTAACCCCCGAGGTTTAAAAGCTAATGCTATTTGGCAAATTGATGTCACCCACATACCAAACTTTGGCAAACAAAAATATGTGTTTGTCTCAATTGATACCTTTTCTAAATTTATGTGGGCTACAGCTCAGACAGGAGAAAGTGCTAAAAAGCTTGTAAGTCATATGCTCTCTTGTTTTGCTATTATGGGGGTCCTATTATTTTTGAAAACAGACAATATACCTATGTTTACAAGCAAACAATTTAAAGATTTTTGTTCCCTCTGGAATATTACTCATACCACAGGCATTCCCTACAATCCACAGGGACAAGGCATTGTCGAGAGGGCCCATCAAATTCTGAAGGCTCAACTAAATAAAGATAAAGGAGGAACATATCCCCCCAATATCCTGCTAGCAAAAGCCTTAACTACATTAAATCTCTTTAATATTTACAATAACTCGGCCTTACCCCCTATTATTCTTCACTGGCAAACACCATCTACCCTCCCATCTATTAAGGTCAAATGGAGAGACCCACTCGATAAAATTTGGAAAGGGCCTGACCCATTATTGACCATGGGAAGGGGTTTCGCATGCATTTTCCCTCAAAATTTCTCTAAACCTGTCTGGGTTCCTGCCCGCCATGTCTGACAATACCCACAGGATGGTGCTGTTATTCCTGAAGAACAAGAAATACTACAAGAGGACCAGATGCAGGATACATCCCAGGACCCATAATACGACATGGCAGAACCTACAAAATCTGGCTCACAGAGACCTCTCTCCTACCCTTTCCCTGTATGTCTTATAACAGGCCAGTTGTTTTTGTGAGTGAGTGTGTTGAATGACAAAAAAACTTTTTTTTTGCATG
The DNA here is from genome assembly GCF_950295315.1 of Erinaceus europaeus. NCBI lineage: Eukaryota > Metazoa > Chordata > Mammalia > Eulipotyphla > Erinaceidae > Erinaceus > Erinaceus europaeus. Next base: position 105,951,820 of record NC_080162.1, on the reverse strand, counting down.
ACCCATCTACTTGGAGTACTCTAAAAGGTAATTGGCTTTATATAAAAATGCTGGACGCAGCCAAAGTTTCTGGAGACGTCCAGAAACATTGCAAAATTTTTTTTTCTTTCTCCCTCTTTTGAATTTTATATATAGTTTTGGTATATATGTAAGTGTTTAGCCTTAAACTGTGTGACTAATGACAGATTTAAATTTGTTTTTAAATAATGTGTTTTTATAACAAAAGTTCTTTTTCCTCCAGTTTGTTATAACTAAATGTTTATGGGTATGTCTCAAGTTTGGTAACACTAACTTAACAGTCAAAAGTGTAACCCTACAGCTACACTTTTACCAGACAAGGTAAAAATTAATTTGTTAAGGTAACTCACTATTTAGGTAAAAGTCTAAATGTTCAATGTGACTATTCATTCCCAAAACTAAACTATATAAATTTTATATACAGGACACCTTTGAAGGGTCCCCAAAGGTGCCCTGTAAACTATCTTGTGGAAATTAATCCACAACAGATCTGGCATCAATCTGGCACTGTAAACATTAAAATCATTGTCACGAATATGTGTTAACTCTCTAAGCAATTTGAGTCTGTTTAAAATACATATTTTAGCTAAAATTGGTCTCAAGATCCTGTGGTAGAGACTGCTACAGGAGGTCACATTAGATGACCTTTAAATAAAATCATAAAGAGATTCTAAACCAATTATAATCATCGAGGTATCAACTATAACAAACCTATAACTTGCTACAAGTTCAAATTAACCACGAGAAGCAGATTGTTTGTGTTTCTTTCACAGGAATCCCAGAAAAACCATCTGAACCCCTGCACACCCTGACGTCACCCACTAGAAGGCACGACTACCGTGGCACACCCCCCGAAAACCTAGATGTCACTCAACGCGATCTGAAGAACCTGATACACAGACTCCAAGGACAGAACTTTCTTCATGCCTGGTTACCGTTCCTGCTTCTGACCTGCTTGTGATGTGTTGGCAGTTCCAGCTGGCTATCTACAGAAAAGCAACATTGCAGCGGCTGACCTCCCTCATGCAGCGTTGCATCCCCTGCCAATTCTTCCCCTAGCCATCTACTTCGGACTCAGACTTGTATCGGACTTTCTGACATACCCTATATACATTTTACACAATTTTGAAGCAGCTTATTTCCCTTCACGCTGCTGGTTTTTCATAGACTGATCCTGAGTAATTCATAGACTTCACAGACTGTTGCCTTGAGGACTATACAATGCCAAATAGCCCCTCTGTTTGGTGGGTCATGCCTCCCGCCTCCCCCTCATTATGTACCCTTGCCCCTTTCCCCACCCAAGCAGGGAATGTTCCTTTACACACCAATCCTTTCCTTCACACCAACTGGCTTGTACTACTCCCCTACTTGTCCCTTCCTATTTTGTTATATCATTTAAGCTTATGCCCAAAGGTTTCTGCCCCATGATGGTCTTTTATAGACTTTGTACATCTTATGCAATTACTAGATAGAAAGATAGAAAAGATGTAGAGATACTGTGAAGAGATGGTTGAGCAGGCTGCGCTTAAACCTATGAGATGAGTCTCTCCAGGTAAGTCTCTCTCTCTAAAGAGGGGTTGAGCACAGGAGGACGTATAAATCTCACAAGGTTCACAGCCATTTAAGCCTTCCCTCCTCCACAGAAAGTCCTACATCTTCCCACCTAAGCATGGCATTCCTCTAAAACATTTAAGCCTGCTCCATTCCATTTTTCTTTACTGTGTCCATTTAGATATAAAGGGATAGGAGGAGATGTTGCTGAGGAGTTATTCTGATGCAGTCTCTGCCCCCAGGTTTTACTACGCCCCCGCGAAACCCTAGCATTGCCCCCTTCAACCAATCCTGGCCCTATGCGTCACCCCTGGTTGTTGCCCAATAAAAAACCCCCTCACCCACCCTCTCTCTCTGGGCTCTCAGCTCTCCCTCTCTGAGGTCTCACTCCCTGCTCTCGCCCCCCATGGTCGGCCATTGCCGGCTGGCTCCACGTGGTCTGAACCAAACGCCCCCCCATCCTATAATAAAGATTTGTGTACCCCTTTGCTCTGGACGTCCACTCTCTTCTCCGCAGTGCAGCCCGACACCAGACCGCCACAACAACAAGAACTATTGGACATTTTCAGAGTCATTCATCCCAAGAAACTGGAATACACATTTTACTCAAATCCACATGGGTCATTCTCAAGGATAGACCATATGTTAGGCCACAAAGGCAGCATCAGCCATTTCAAGAACATTGAAATCATCCCAAGCATTTTCTCAGACCACAGTGGAATTAAACAAACACTTCACAATCAACAAAAGATTCGTAACAGTCCCAAAATGTGGAAGCTCAACAGTACACTTCTTAACAACTTCTGGGTCAAAGAGGAAATCAAGGAAGAAATCAAAATGTTTTGAGAGTTCAATGAAAATGAAGACACAAGCTATCAAAATATCTGGGACACAGCTAAAGCAGTCCTAAGAGGGAAGTTCATAGGTATACAAGCACACATTAGGAAACAAGAAAAAGCACAAATAAACAGCCTGATGGCACCTCTTAAAGACCTAGAAGAAGAACAACAAAGGAACCCTAAAGCAACGGGAAGATCAGAAATCACTAAAGTTAGGGCAGAAATAAATAACATTGAGAATAGGAAAACCATACAAAAGATCAACGAAAGTAAATGTTGGTCATTTGAAAGAGTAAACAAAATCGACAAACCTTTAGCCAGACTCACAAAACAAAATAGGAAGGAGATCCAAATAAATCGGATAGTAAATGAAAGAGGAGATATCACAACAGACACCGCAGAAATTCAACATATCATGCGAGGCTTCTATGAACAACTATATGCCACCAAGCTAGAGAACCTGGAAGAAATGGACAATTTCCTAGATACCTACCAACTTCCAAAACTAAGTAAAGAGGAAGTGGATAACATAAACAGGCCCATCACAGCTAATGAAATTGAAACAGTTATCAAAAATCTCCCCAAAAATAAAAGTCCTGAACCAGATGGTTTTACAAATGAATTCTACAAAACCTCCCAAGAAGAACTAATACCTCTACTTTGAAAAGTCTTCCAGAAGATTGAAGACACTGGAATACTCTCTGCCAGCTTCTATGAAGCCAACATCACCCTGATACCAAAAGCAGACAGGGACACAACCAAAAAGGAAAACTACAGACCACTATCTCTGATGAACATAGATGCGAAAATATTGAACAAAATTCTAGCCAACCGGATACAGCAGTATATCAAAAAGATTGTTCATCATGACCAAGTGGGGTTTATCCCAGGCATGCAAGGTTGGTTCAATATACATACATAAACCAATCAATGTGATCCACCACATCAACAAAAGCAAGACCAAAAACCACATGGTCATATCAATAGATGCAGAGAAAGCCTTTGACAAAATACAACATCCCTTTATGATCAAAACACGACAAAAAATGGGAATAGATGGAAAATTCCTGAAGATAGTGGAGTCTATATATAGCAAAACTACTGCCAACATCATACTCAAGGGTGAAAAACTGGAAGCATTTCCACTCAGATCAGGTACTAGACAGGGCTGCCCACTATCACCATTACTATTCAACATAGTGTTGGAAATTCTTGCCATAGCAATCAGGCAGGAGCAAGGAATTAAAGGCATACAAATTGGAAGAGAAGAAGTCAAACTCTCCTTATTTGCAGATGACATGATAGTATATACACAGAAAAACCTAAGGAATCTAGCAAGAAGCTTTTGGAAATCATCTTGCAATACAGTAAGGGGTCAGGCTACAAAATTAACATTCAAAAGTCAGTGGCATTCCTCTATGCAAACACTAAGTTAGAAGAAATTGAAATCAATTCATTTTACTATAGCAACAAAAACAATAAAATATCTAGGAATAAACCTAAGTAAAGAAGTGAAAGACTTGTATACTGAAAATTATGAGTCACTACTCAAGGAAATTGAAAAAGACACAAAGA